>NW_005871212.1:917036-1041842 GCF_000147115.1 Myotis lucifugus | reverse complement strand
CAGGTTGAGAACCGCTGACCTAGAGTCTTTTCAGAAATATTGGAATGGTAATGTTATTAAGATACTTCTGGTAATTGAGTTCATACAACATTAGCAGCATTATCCTAGTTGCAACATTTTGCATATTTCAACTCAGACTTGATAGGGTAACTAAGGTGAGTAACTTAACAATTCTAGTTCAAAAGAAAGCCAAAAAGATTAAAATTAAGAAAGACAATAAAAAGAATAAAAGTTTAAGTTGGAAAACCTTAATGAAAGGGATTATTTTCTGGGAAAGTATAAGTTCCAAAATTTAAATCAGGAATAATGTTAAAAATAATTAGAACAACATAGACAATGTGTACTTGTTTAAAATAATTATTTCTAGCATATCTCTGAAGCAAGATGGCTTATTGGCCAATTACTTAAAACTTCAAAAGACATGTAATGCTTACACTACATAATACATTACATAGCATAGTAAAAAGGAGAAAACTATCCAAATTGATTTTTAAAACTAGAAAACCTTGATACCAAAATTTGACAAAAATACAAAATAAACTTTAGGTCAATATAATTTAGTGATATAAATGATAAGTAAATATTAAATTATAAATAAAATATGAGCATGTCAAATTATAAGTAAATATGTAAGCATATCAAATTTAACTTTACATTAAAAACCATCATCTATCATGACCAAATAGAGTTTATTCCAGGAAAGTACAGATGATTCAAGCTTAGGAAATCTATTAATATAATTCATCACTTCAAACTGTCAAGGGAAAAAGTCTTATGATCATCCCAGTCAAGTCTAAAAATGTTATTTCCCGAGAATACCTCTAAGAAAACAGGAAAAAAAAGCTTACTTAAGATAATAAACAATATCAACTTTGACCAATAGCTCATGTCATAATGGTGAAACATTTAGAAGATTGCCTTTAGAAATCATAAACAAGATAAAGATGGCTCTGGTTGTCATTTCTAGCAGAAATATGGCCAGGATCACTAAGTCTTCTAATCTTTTCCAATCATCAGTTGCTGATATAGTTGTTGCTGCCTACCCTTAGTTTTTGAAAATAAAATATGACACCTTTTCTTGTATGCTGTGGCTTCAACCATGCTATCATGGGGGATGCATGAATCTGAAATATAAAACCTGGCCTGTTGTGTGGCTTACTTACTAGTGAGAAGGGAGTTAGTCAGATAGGAATCCCATCAGTCTCAATATTATTAAACCATCTGCATAACTGTCTAATACAAAGATCAAAACTAATCCTTTGGTGGCTCTCTAACTAATATAGGACGTCCCCAAAAATGTATACACACACTTATAAAGGCAGTGTTTATCAAATACATTTAATTTTCAAAATTGAGCTATCAGATGTTAAAGTATGTATACATTTTATTTTGGGGGGACACCCTCTCTATGAATAAGATTCATTGGTGAAATAGAGAAAATAAGAAAGATGAAGCTTAGCTGGTGTGGTTCAGTGATTGAGCATCAACCTATGAATCAGGAGGTCACAGTTTGTTTCCCGGTCATGGCACATGCCCAGTTTGCAGGCTCGACCCCCAGTAGGGGGGTGCAGGAGGCAGCTGATCAATGATTCTC
Organism: Myotis lucifugus; assembly: GCF_000147115.1. Classification (NCBI taxonomy): domain Eukaryota; kingdom Metazoa; phylum Chordata; class Mammalia; order Chiroptera; family Vespertilionidae; genus Myotis; species Myotis lucifugus. Next base: position 1,040,248 of record NW_005871212.1, on the reverse strand, counting down.
TCTCATCATTGATGTTTCTATCTCTCTCTACCTCTCTTCCTCTCTGAAATCAATGAAAATACATTTTTTAAAAAAGAAAAGTGGAGTGATTGTTTATTTAATTATTACTTACTCTAAGTAGCTGAGACTTTCCAGGTGTTACCAGTAAATTAATATGAAATGTAAATACCAAATATATTCTATAATTGTTATCTTAACCAGCACTTTCTGCTTGTTAAACAAACTGTATGAGATGCCAACGTGATCAGAAAGTGAGGTGAGCCTAGACTCAGAAAGAGGAGTATAGTGACATGATTTTAATTGATAGTGATAGTAACAATATCTGGAGAACAACAGGTACTACTTGTATTAATCTTCTATAGTTACATAACAAATTCCCACAAACTCAGTGGCTATTATCTTACTATTTCCATAGATCAGAAGTTTAATTATGGCTTACCCAGGACATATGCTCTTGATCTCACCAGGACTGCAGTCTCACCTGAGGTTTGTGATCCTGCTACAATCTCACTTATTATTGGTATGATCCATTTCCACGCAGCTCTGGGACCGACCCCCCGCCCACACCCCTTCTTCTTGCTGATTTTCAGCTGGGGGCTGCCCTCAACATCTAGAGATCACCCTCACATCTTTGCGCATGACTATCTCCTCTCACAAAATGGCTGTTAGCTTGGTCTTTGAAGCCAGCAGGAGAATCCTTCTAATTTTCAAGGATTTACATGATTAAGCCTGGCCCACTGAGGATAATCTTCCTTTTGATAAACTTATTAGGATTAAACATGGAAGGGATACCCCATCTTATTCACTAGTCCCTGCCACACTCAAGGGAGGTGATTATGTGTACATGAGAGAAGGAAACCTTGGAAGCTATCTCTGAATTCAGCCTACTTCACTCATACATAATATTTATTGAGTGCATACTTTTTGTTAGGCATCATGATACACAGGTAATATGCTTTCTTTGATTATTTTATTTTATAAAATCCTATGAGGTAGGTATTGTTAGTCTTATTTTAGAGTTGAAAAAAATCGAATATCTCAGAACAACCTTCTCAACTTATCACAAGTAGTAATTGCTGAGCCAGAATTTGAACCCAGATTCAAAGGACACAAAATGAGCCTGCCTTCTCTGTATACTATCTTTTATTGCCATTACGTACTAGAAAAACTCTTGGGTGTGCCCAGTACTGCTCTTCTGGACATGGCTTGCATGGGTGTTGGGTGCTTTGTCTTTTCTCTCTGCACCATTCATGACCACATCCTTTTCTGATGGACATATTCTTTAAGGCAGGGGTCCTCAAACTACGGCCCGCGGGCCACATGCAAATACAAATATTGTATTTGTTCCCGTTTTGTTTTTTTCACTTCAAAATAAGATATGTGCAGTGTGCATAGGAATTTGTTCAGAGTTTTATTTTAAACTATAGTCCGGCCCTTCAATGGTCTGAGGGACAGTGAACTGGCCCCCTGTTTAAAAAGTTTGAGGACCCCTGCTTTAAGGCTTTCTTTTTAGACTCAAGTGCTGCTGGCCCTAGAGTCTTGAAAGGGCTTTGTTTATCTCTGATCTGGTCCATCTATTTTTAATGTAACGTCCTGCAGGCAGTTTATTTCATCATGCTCCAGCTATTCCCAATAGAATCGTGCAAGAGAACATCAATGAAGAGCTGAGTACTGGATAGTCCACTTCTAAAAATTTCCAATTTCTCTTACATCAGGGAAGTATTATAGGCACTGTTTTCTGAGAGAGAAGGATGTCTTCTTAAGTAGAGTTGTTGTATTTAATCAAAGGTTATGGAAATCTTAGTTATTTATAATTTATCTCCTTTGGGAATGTATCTTCTAAGTGTTATGAAGTTTACTTGTAGTAGTTTCTGAAGAACTGGAACAAAATGCCTGACACCAGGTGAAACTAGGACCTCAAAGTCTTCCTCATTTCTTTCAGTGATCTGTATGATCTGTTCACCTAATCACACATTCTCTAATTTAGTATTCAGAATGGTGATTCTCAGATTGAAAGAGAGTATAAGTTTCAACTAGGGTACATTTTCTTTTTTCAGTCCTTCTATATAGTTACACATCCTAAGAAGGATTTTTTTTTTTACCACCCACTCATCTCCATATCCTTAAATCAACCGATGGAAGTAGATACTACCCTTTGGCTGTATTAATGTTGAAGAATTGTTTGAGAATAATGGCCTAAAAATGAAGAAATGTGTTGGAGTCTGGCCAGTGTGGCTCAGTGGTTGAGCACTGACCTATGAACCAGGAGATCATAAGTTCGATTCCCGGGTCAGGGCACATGCCCGGTTTGCGGGCTCAATCCCCACTGTGGGGGGTGCAGGAGGCAGCCTATCAATGATTCTTTCTTATCATTGATGTTTCTGTATCTCCCTCTCCCTTATTCTCTTAAATCAACAAAAAATATATATTGAAGAAATGTGTTGGAATCTGTTACTCAACTTTTTAAACTGAACTTATTGGGGTGACATTGGTTAATAAAATTATATAGGTTTTAGGTACACAAGTCTACATCACATCATCTGTATACTGTTTACCACCCCAAGTGACATTTCCTTCCGTCACCATTTATCCCCCCTTTACCTTCTTCTACCTTTTCCAACTCCCCTTCCCTCTGGCAATCGCCATACTGTTGTCTGTGTCCAGTTAGTTTTTATGAAAAACTAGAGGCCTGGTACACAAAATTCGTGCATGGGAGGGGGGGTCCCTCAGCCAGCCTGCACCCTTTTGAAATCCGGGAACCCTCGGGGGATGTCCAACTACAGGGATCAGGCCTAAACCGGCAGTCAGACATACCTCTTGCAATCTGGGACCACTGGCCCCTAACTGCTCACATGCCTGCCTGATCACCCCTAACCACTTTGCCTGCCTGCCTGATTGCCCCTAACCACTCGCTTGCCTGCCTGATCACCTCTAACCACCTCTGCCTGCCTGATCACCCCAACTGCCTCTGCCTGCCTGCCTGATCGCCCCTAACTTCCTTTGCCTGCCTGATTGCCCCTAACCACTCTGCCTGCCTCCATGATCGCCCCTAACTGCTCGCCTGCCTGCCTGATCACCCCTAACCGCTCACTGGGGGGCAACCGGCCGGGGTGAGGGGTGTGGTCGTTCTGGTCGTTCCACAGTTTAGGTCACTGGGCTTTTATTATATAGGATAATTTTAAAGAAAAACATTGCATAGAGTAATAGTTGTTACTTTTGAAAGTCTGTGGGTGTGGTGATAACATATTCTTAGAAGACTGACTTTGGTAAATAGAAGGTTGGTAAGAAAGTCATAGAACTAAAGTCATGCAATTTTGGAGATTGTAGAGGAATATTCCAGCTGTAGCTACGGAATGACACATTGAGATCCCAACTAGTGACCCCAGTAGGAATCAAGGAAATCTGAAGAAAATTGGGGACAGGGTAACTTATGTGTTTTGGTCAGCTAATTTAAAAATACATATTAGGTGGTTTAGGTGGCTTGAGCATTCGACAGGGCTTGATGTTTTAAGTTTTATGGGATGGAGTAAATGTTGGACAATTGTATACAGTGTTGCGTTATTTGGAATGAGATTATATTACTTTTGAGGCAGAGATAGTGTAGAGGGAAAGCACTCTTTCTTTGTAGCCAGACTGCATGGATTGTAATCCCCTCACTTACTGGACGAATTAACTGGAGTTACTTGGCCTATGTGTTTTCTAATCTATAAAAAGAGAATAAGAGCAGCATCTACTAAATGGGGTTTCATAGGATCAAATGGATTAATGTCTGTCAAAGAACTCAGCATAGTGCCTGACACATTGTAATTAATCAACATTAGCTACAAACACTTTGCCATTAGAGTGGTAGGACAGCAGAGCCAGTGATATTTTGAGAATTGGGAATAGTCTGGATGTGGACTGCTAGTCTCAGTGTACGAGGTGGGAGAAGTTCCCCTGAACTATTACACTGCCCTTGGAAAACATCAAACAGCATTTATAAGTAACTACGGGGCTAGAAGAAAAAACTGGAAATAATTCTCATGAATGTGCAGGCAGGTTTCAGGAATAATCTTTAAAAGGGAAAACCATCAACCAGAAAAGTCTATAAACTTGCAAATACACTGGGTTAACTCGAGGAAGAAAACATGATGGGAATGTGAGTCCACAAGATTTAATCTCTTAAAGGGCGTTGACATGATCTCACTCTGCCATTATAGTCCTCATAGCAAGGAGCTTAGATATGAGACAAATGCAAAATGGAACCCTCAGTCACATGAAATTAGTCCAGTGGCTTGGGGCTTAATTTTCTGTGGGAAAGGTGCACATATTATAAGTAAAACTGAGTCTACCTTGAGTTCCTTCTGAAACAAACTGAATAAGAAACAAACAGATAAATGTATCAAATCTAGAAACAAATCAAATGGATTTATCTGATTATTTTTCCAAGTTCTAAGGTTATATGAGGCTTTCTGTCCTGTCTTCTCCAGAGTGTAGCTGCACACCATAACACCACTTAGCCGCAGTCTGGAAATGACTCCTCAGCAAGGAGGCATCCTACATCTCAGAGTGCAGTCAACCCACACCCTTTTGTTTTGTGTCACCCTTTTTGGTGTGCAGGGCAAAGATGCAGGGAGTTGGTACCTTTAGCTATTCTTCCTTTTGCTCTCAATGCAAGTAATAAACTCCCTGGATCTAATGGTGGTTCATGATAGTTTTATTGACTGAATCCATCAGGCCTGGCTCTGACCCTTGCCTTGGCTTTGCCCGGTGTTTCGTGCTTACTAGTTAATTCCCATAATTCCTTCAAGTATCAGCTCAGCCCTTTCCTCTCTCTGAGGCTTTTTCTGTCCCACAGGCTGCCTTAAGTACCCCACACCCCATATTTTTATTATATCCTGTATACACCTTTATTCTAACAATTAAGACATTATCTATGTACTAGAGACCCAATGCATGAAATTCATGCAAGAAGTAGGCTTTCCTTCCCTTGGCTGCCGGCAGCGTCTTCCCTCTGGCACCTGGGACCTGGGCTTCACTCTGGAACCCGGGGACCCAGGCTTCCCTCGCAGTCCTGGCTTCGTCTGGAAGGACATCTGGTCTAATTAGCATATTATGCTTTTATTATTATAGATACCTACACTATTTAATATGGAAGCCACTAGCCAGATGTGGCTATTGAGCACTTGAATTGTGGCTAATGTGAATTTAAAAGTAAGTGTAAAATTACACACTACATTGCAACCATTTTGTATGACAAAAGTACAGAATTTTTATTGATAAAATAATAGTCTGGATTTCATAATTTGAATATATTATTGCAATTAATTTCACCCATTTTCTCTCACTCTTTTTCATAGAGTTTATATTTTAGAAAAGTTTTAGTTTTACAGAAAATTCCCCAGAAAGTACAGATAGTTTTTCATAACTCATCTCCTTCCAGTTTCATCTCTTATGAATATCTTGATTTCTGTTGCATCAGTTGTAATGTCTCTTCTTTCTTTTCTAATTTTAATTGCTTGAGATATTTTTTCTTAGTAAGTCTAGTTAAATATTTGTCAATTCTGTATATGTTTCAAAAAGTCAACTCTTAGTTTCATTGAGTTTTTCTACTCCTTATTTTATTTATTTCTGCTTTGATCTTTAATTTTTTCTTTCTTCTGCTAATGTGGAGCTACGATGCTTTTTTTTTTTTCTTCTAGTTCCCGGGAGTATAAAGTTAGACTATTTCAGATCTTTCTTCTTTTAAAAAATATGTTTAAAAATATTTTTTTATTGACTTCAGAAGGAAGAAGTGAGAGGGAGAGATAGAAACATCAATGATGAGAATCACTGGTCAGCAGACTCATGCATGCCCCCCACTGGGGATCAAGCCCACAATCTAGGCATGTGCCCTGACCAGGAATTGAATTATGACCTGGTTCATGGGTCAAATTTCAACCACTAAGCCATACTGGCCAGGCTCTTTCTTCTTTTTTAATTTAGGTGTATACTGCTATAAACTTCACTGTTTTTATATTTATTTACCACAATTTCTTTATTCATCTGTCAATGAACACTGAGGTTGTTTGCATATCTTTTTTTCACTTTTAATTTAATTTAAATTCTTTATTGTTTAAAATATTACATAAGTCTCCTTTTTCCCCATTGACCTCTTCCCGGCCATCCCCACCCGCAGAAGGTGCCCTCCCCACTTTCGTGCCCCCCTCCCCCCGATCTGTGTCCATTGGTTTAGCTCATATGCATGCATACAAGTCCTTTGGTTGATCTCTTACCGCCTCACGCCCCCCACCTTCCCTCATAGGTTTGATGGTCTGATCAATGCTTCTATGTCTCTGGATCTAATTTTGTTCATCATTTTATGTTGTTCATTATATTCCACAAATGAGTGAGATCATGTGATATTTATCTTTCTCTGACTGGCTTATTTCACTTAGCTAATGCTCTCCAGTCCCATCCATGCTGTTGCAAATGGTAAGAATTTATTCTTTTTTTACAGCAGCATAGTATTCCATTGTGTAGATGTACCACAGTTTTCTAATCCACTCATCTGCTGATGGGCACTTAGGCTGTTTCCAAATCTTTGCTATTGTAAATTGTGCTGCTATGGACATGGGGGTGCATATATCCTTTCTGATTGGTGTTTCTGGTTTCTTGGGATATAGTCCTAGAAGTGGGATTATTAGGTCAAATGGGAGTTCCATAGGGAGCAGGCCTAAGCTGTCATTCAGACATCCTTAGTGCTCCTGTGAAGGGGCTCCTGACACTGCCACTGCCACTGTGCTTGCTGACTGTGAGCCCGGCTTCTAGGGAAGAATGCGGGAGGTTGGCCAGCTGGGGAAGAACCACGGGAGGGCTCCAGGGCAGGTCCAGCCCGTCTCGCTCAGTTGATTCTGTCGGACCCCAGAAGCAAGCTCACCTACCTAGTGGTCAGTTCTCATCATAGCGACTGGTTGACTGGTCGACTATCTGCCCCCTGGTGGTCAGTGCCCAGCATAGTGAGCAGTTGAGCTGTCTTAGCATATCATTAGCATATTATTCTTTGATTGTTTGAATGGCCAACTGGACAACCAGACACTTAGCATATTAGGCTTTTATTATATATGGCTAGAGGCACAGTGCATGAAATTCATGCACAGGGGTTGGGGGGTACCTCAACTGGGCCTACACCCTCTCGCAATTCGGGACCCCTCAGGGGATGTCTGACTGCTGGTTTAGGCCTGATCCTTGCGGGCCTAAACTGCCAATCTGACATCCCTCTCGCAATCCGGGACCTCTGGCTCCTAACTGCTCACCTGCCTACCTGCCTGATCAACCCTAACCACTCTGCCTGCCTGCCTGGCTCCTAACTGCTCACCTGCCTACCTGCCTGATCACCCCTAACCACTCTGCCTGCCTGCCTGATTGCCCCTAACCACTCTGCCTGCTTGATCGTCCCTAAGCACTCTGCCTGATTGCTCCTAACCACTCTGCCTGTTAGCATGATCACCCCTAACCACTCACCTGCCTGCCTCATCACCCCAAACCAATCTGCCTCCCTAATCGCCCCTAAATACTCGCCTGCCTGCCTTATCACTGCTAACTACTCTGCCTGCCTACCTGATTTCTCCTAACTGCTCACCTGCCTGCCTCAGGTTTTAGTTCTTTGAATGTTTGATAAAACTCTCCTGTGAAGCTGTCTGGCCCTGGGTTTTTGTTTGCTGGAAGCTTTTTGATGACCGCTTCAATTTCCTCCTTAGTATCAACCTGTTGAGATTTTTTGATTCTTCTTGATTGAGTTTTGGAAGGTCGTATATTTCTAGGAATATGTCTATTTTCTCTAGGTTGTTTAGTTTGTTGGAGTAGAGGTTTTCATAGAATTTTTTTTACAATATTTTATATTTCTGTGGGTAGATTGTTATTTTGCCTCTTTCATTTATGATTTTGTTTATTTGGGTCCTCTCTCTTTGCTTCTTTGTGAGCCTGGCTAGAGGTTCATCAATCTTTTTTATCCTTTCCAAGAACCAGATTATGGTTTCATTGATCTTTTGTATTGTTTTTTTGGTCTCTATTTCATTTATTCTGCTCTGATCTTTATTATTTCCTTCCTTCTGCTCACTCTGGGCTTTTCTTGTGGCTCTCTTTCTAATTCTTTAAGTTGTAGAGTTAGATAATTTATTACCATTGTTTCTTGTTTTTTTGAGGTAGGCCTGTAAGGCTATGAACTTCCCTCTCAGGACTGCTTTCACTGTGTCCCATAGGTTTTGGGTTGTTTTGTTTTCATTGTCATTCATTTCCAGGATGTTTTTAATTTCTTCTTTGATCTCTTTGGTAACCCAATCATTGTTTAATAGCATGCTATTTATCCTCCAAGTGTCTGGATTTTTTTATTGTTTTTATTGTAGTTAATTTCTAATATTATGCCATTGTGATCTGAGAAGATTCTTGATATAATTTCAATCTTCTTGAATTTGGAGAGACTTTGCCTGTGAATAAATAATGGTCTATCTTTGAAAAGTCCCATGCGCACTTGAGAAGAATGTATATTCCGTGGCTCTGGGGTTAAATGTTTTGAAGATGTCAATTAATTCCATCTGATCTAGTGAGTCATTTAGGATTGATGTTTCTTTGCTGATTTTTTGTCTAGAGGATTTATCCAGTGATGTCAGTGGGGTGTTATAGTCTTCTACTATGATTATATTGCTGTTGATCTCTCCCTTGATATCTTCCAGCTGTATTTTTATGTATTTGGGTACTTCTGCATTGGGTGCATATATGTTTACCAGAGTTACATCCTCTTGTTGTATATATCCTTTTTGTATTATGAAGTGACCTTCCTTATCTCTGGTATGGCCTGTACTCTGAGGTCTATTTTGTCAGATAAAGTATTGCTACTCCAGCTTTTTTTCATTTGCATTTGCCTGAAAGATATTTTTCCATCCCTTCACTTTCAGTCTATGTGAGTTTCTTATTCTGATGTGGGTCTCTTGTAGACAGCATATATATGGGTCATGTTTTCTTATCCATTCAACCACTCCATGTCTTTTGACTGGAGCATTTAGGCCATTGATGTTTAAAGTTATTATTGATAGGTACTTGTTTGTATCCATTTTTATTTTTTGTGCTTTTGTTCCTTCTTCCCTTTCTATTTCTTCTTTTTACAACAGTCTCTTTAGCATTTCTTGCATTGCTCATTTTGTAGTGATAAATTCCCTTAGCCTTTTTTTTTTATCTGTGAAACTCCTGATTTTCCCTTAAATTTTGAATGATAGCCTTGCTAGATAGAGTATTCTTGGATTCAGAACCTTGCTTTGCATCACTTTGTATACTTTCTTCCATTCTTTCTGTCCTGATATGTTTCTGTTGAGAAATCATTTGATAATCTAATGGGAGATCCCTGGTAGGCAACTTTCTGTCTCTCTCTTGAATTCTTTAATATTCTACCTTTGTCATTAACATTTGCTATTGTAATTATGAATGTCTTAGTGTGGGTCTTTTGGAGTTCATCTTGTTTGAGACTCTTTGTGCTTGTGTGACTTTTTTTCTTTCCCAAATCAGGGAACTTTTCTGACATTATTTCTTCAAATAGGTTTTCTAACCCTTGTTCCTCTTCTTGTCATTCTGGCACCCCTATTATACGTATGTTGCTTTGTTTCATGTTGTGCCAAAGCTCCCTCAGGCTCTCCTCCTTCCTGTCTTTTGATTTTTTTCTCCAATTGCAGTTCAGATTGAGTATGTTTTGCTTCCCTCTCTTCTAATTCACTACTTTGGTCCTCTGCTTCTCCTAGTCTACTGTTGAAAGCTTCCATATTGTTTTTTATTGCAGCTATATCACTCTTTATTTCCTCCTAATTCTTACATAGGTTGTTGATTTTCTTATCCATTCAGTTTATTAACTGTATGACCCTTATTCTCAATTCTTTTTCTGACACATTGCATTTCTCTATTTCATTTAGTTCCCTTTCTGGTGCTTTATTCTTTTCTTACCTTTGGGGGTTGTTCTTCTGTCTCCCCAATTTTTCTCTCACCAAAGGATCTAAGTGTCAAGTCGTGTGGGGCCTGTGGCTGCTGCGGTGAGCTTGGTGGAGGGTCGTGCTGTTGCAGGTGGCAGCTGCTTCCTGGGTGGCTGCTCCTGGGGGGTGGTTGCTGGGTGGCAGCTCTTTAAGCAGTTATGGGGCTGCTGCTCCTCAGCAGTCCTGGGGTGGCTGCTCCTTGTGTGGTCACAGGTGGTGGCTGCTCCTGGCGGGGTGGAGGGGTTGCAGGGTGGCTTCTCTTTATGTGGTTGCAGGCAGTAGCTGCTCCTCCAGCAGTCGCTGGTGGTGGATGCTCATGCAGCTGCTGAAGCGGTTTCAGTGTCTGGAACTGCTGCAAAGGGCTCAACTGTTCGTGTGTGTGGACATGGAGCTCAGGACTGCTGGGTAAGGCTTGGCTGTTACCACGTGCGCATGGTCATGGTGCTGGGGATAAAGCCTCTGGCTAGGGGGAGGGGAGCAACCTCTGGAGCTAACAGGAGCCCTAAGCTTGGGGAGCTGAAGTCCCAGTGTCCGTGGGTCAGCATCTGAGGCAGCAGGTCTTTGGCTGAGTGGTTGTAGGTTACCAGGTGGTGTCTGAGAGCACCCTTGGTGGAGATGAGGTTGGGATCCCAGTCACAGCAGCTCTCCCTTTCAAGATGGTGCAGCCTCTCTAAACTTCACTCTTAATACCACTTTTGCATCACCCAATAAGTTTTGGTATGTTGTATTTTCATTTTTATTTGCCTCGAAATATTTTCTAATTTCTCTTTCAATTTTTTTCATTGGTTGTTTCAGTGTATGTTGTTTAATTTTTACATATTGTTATAGACATCTAAATGAGTGTTTTGATATGTATATAGATTTTATGATAATTTTTAATTATGCCTGGGGGATGGTTAGCAAGTTCTCTCTTTTATGCAGTATCCTGTGTCCATCTCTATCATTATACATATTACATTCTACTTTAGTAGTTGGTTGCACAAGTGCACATAGAACCCTGGATTATAAATACTTTGAAGGTACATTCTATTCTAGTTTTTATTACACCTAACTCAATGTCTGGTGGTTTATGGATGCAAATAAATTAATGCTGAATAAGTAAATAAATTAATGATTAAATATTTGTGGTGTCAGGTGTGTTCTAACATTCCCTGACCAATCAGCATAGGCACCAGGAATAATTGTGTGCCATCAATGTTGAATTCAGAAAGCCAGCACAGTTTTACTAAGCATGAGATTTTGAAGGAGAGAGTGACATCTGCGTCTTAACCCCAGGAGGCACAACAAGTAATCCCATGTTTGAAGGCATGAGTAACACTTCATTACAAAAGTCAATTTCCTACCATATCCCTAGAGCGGCTGACATAGGAATTGTCAGGTTCCAACCTATTTGCAACTGTTGTATTTTATTTTCTCTTCAAGGGCAATGTGGATTTTAGCAATTTCAGTGTTTCAGAGAAGCAATACCTTTGAGCTCAAGACTCAGTTCTAATAAAGCAGGTAGCTGACCCTTTAATTCTCAGAATGTTATATTATTGTTGTTGTTTCCCTCAGTGAAATAAGACTAGAACACTTTTAGAAAAAATGTTTAGGAGCAGACAATGAACCAGAATAAAACAATAAAAGGAAGAAGTTTAAAAAATTCATATATATCAATCTCTCACTGCATATCACTCAGCTCAGAGTAATCAAAGCAGTTTTAAACTTGTAAAACAAATATTTAATATTGTTTTGATTTTATTCAAACAGATTTCAAAAATCATTTACTTTAATGTTAATTTTTAAGTTTTTTTGCACATTTCATCTATTATTTACATAGTAAAACCATCATGAATGTATTTATATGAAACAGTTTATTTGTTACTTAAATGAGTTTTTTTCTATATCTGTATATCCTTTGCCTTATATTTAAGTTCTGCATGTCTTATTTAACAAGCCTTTATTCCTTTTTAAAAATACATTTTTATTGATTTTAAAGAGGAATGGAGAGGGAGAGAGAGAGAGAAACATCAATAATGAGAGAAAATCATTGATCAGCTGCCTCCTGCATGCCCCACACTGGGGATCGGGCTTGCAACCTGGGCATGTGCCCTGACTGGGAATTGAACTGTGACCTTCTGCTTCATAAGTCAACACTCAACCACTGAGCCACAGCAGCCAGACAAGCATTTATTCTTACTGATTACAAATAGAGATTCCAAGGTATAACTGAGGAATTTAAATTTGTTTGACTCTGATGTAATTGACACATGCTGTTTTGATGACAAATCATATAAATAGTTATCTCTTGAACTCTACAAGAATAATAGCATATCTAATAATATAATACAAGTTCATGGAGGAAAAATGGTTCAATATAGTACCAAAAATGCCAATACCGGGGGTGGGGGGGTGAGGGGGGGGGCTTTTACAAAAAATGTGTCCTTACAGTTTGAAAAATGTTTTCAGATGTATTCTTTGATCTTCAACTCTATACAGTTATTCTCATCAGCCAGAGGTTCAGAGAAGTTAAGCAACTTTTACACATTATTCAGCTCAAGGATGTGGCAGAGGTGCCAGGTCACCGAAGGGCACATTTTAGAGAAAACCTATTAGGAATACATGTGTGTGTTTTATGAAACATCTCATTCAGCCTTGAGAACAAAAGGAAAAGTACCTTACTTCCTAGAATAAACCAACCAATCCCTAAATAAATGAATACATCCATGCATAAACAAACTTTATTGCCACCACTAAAATAATTGGTATTTTAGTTTCCTCCATATATTCTAAGACTTGTAACAGTAGGATGATAACGTTTCAATTGACATTATATGGAGTCTCCTTGCAGTAGCATTCTGTAACGACATACAATCAAGGATTTCTTTTAGGACTCCTTGTTAATAGCTTTCAAAGTACTAGTATCAGCTGCTCACCACAATGTAACTTCTGAAAGGTAGCCATTTAATATTTATAGAGTTCTTGTATATGTAAGATTCTGTTCAGGATATAAATGGCCTAAATCCTTATTCCCTGGAGCAGTAGATCCCAACCTCATACCACCAAAAGCACTTTTTATAATTTATCTCTGCACTCTCAGTTCAGACAAATATTTTGTCTTCTTAGAAAACTGTCTACATTAGTCTACAGTGGGCATATCTTGGGAAAATAGAATTTTTCTCCAAGATTTTAAAAATATTTAAATTAGTTTGAAACTCCTGTGGCTACTTCTTGGGTGTCTGGGTTCCAAGAATTCTAGGATCTCTATGTCAACCTATACATCCACATGCACAGAGCAGTCAGCATCTTCATAATGGTACTGGGGCAATGATCATCTATTCCCCTCCCTGGGCACATGCCCCTCCCTAAAATCCCCAATTTTCCCTATTTCCTTGGGTAAATTGAATCTATGCCCCAGAGGATCTTTTTTTTTTTTTTTTTTTTTTTTTTTTTTTTTAGTTCAGAAGTAGTTCTGAATGAAAGAACACTAAACACTAAATGTTGGGAGTTGGAGGATTAAAAAAAAAATCCTGGGCATAGAAATGGAATAAATTGAGAGAAGTTAACTAAATAAGAGGGAGCAGGGTGTGGGAAGATGAGCCGGAAGAGCTGTGGGAAGCTTGGAAATGACTTGGGAGCAGTGACAGAATTTGATGTTTTGTAGATATTGTTAGGATGGTGAGTAGTAACTAAGCAGCAACTTGTCACTGAGTTTAGTCCAGCTAACAAGACATATCTTCTTCTGTTTCATTTTAGTAATCTCCCACTGCACTTACAAATGTAGCATTCTTTAGAATATATATATTGTTTTTTTTTCCTCTTCTATATTTATCTCTTTGTATTTCTTATTTCGTGTGATGCATTGGGCTAGGATTTCCCTGGTAGTGTCTGGGCTCAGGTTTAAGAGTGTAAAGAACTCTTATAATTCTATTGAATTAAGTGAGCTACAGTTATTGATTATTATATCAATATAGCAAAGATGAAAGCCTAGAATTAATTAGATAAATACTCAAATAGGATTTATTTTAGGTTAGAATAGGATATGAGTACTACTTTTGGCCTCAAAAAAGAAAAAAAAAGAACTAGTCCTGCCAGTGTTGTGTAGTGGTTGAGCATCAGCCTATGAGCCAGGAGGTCACAGGTCAATTCCTGGGCAGGGCACATGCCTGGGTTGTGGGCTTGAGTCCCCAGTGCGGGGCATGCAGGAGACAGGCAATCAATTACTGTCTCTCATCATCGATGCTTCTCTCTCTCTCTGAAATCAAGAAAAATATATTTACAAAAAACATAAAACTATCTCCAGCTTGGCGGTTAGGTTTAAGTCACTTAAGCTATTAGAGCTTTAGTTTGGTCTCTATTTTAGCTTTGAATTGGAGAGCACCTGGGGAGTCTGCTAGAAGTAGCATGCCTCATGTTTAGTGAGAGAACATCAAATGTCCTTGCTAATTTGACGGGAGGACCTTATAGAAGATAGGCTAAAGGGGCTAATTAGGAAATGTGAAGTCATATTATGAAGGAATACAAAGCTAAGAAATGATTTAGAGTATAATGGTATGCAAAAAATGTTTAATATGAACTATTAACTGAAAGTGGGTTCCTCTAGGTTAAGCTAGATGCCATAAATATTGCTTCAGGTGCATCTTTACTGAAGAAATAAAATATTGTATGAAAGTGTGTAAACATATATACATGGATATTATATATATACTAGAGGCCTGATGCATGAAATTCATGCAAGAGTAGGCCTTCCTTCCCCCGGCACCCTGGACCCAGGCTTCCCTCATAGCCCCGACTTAGTCCAGGAGGTCGTTCGGAAGGACATCTGTTCTAATTAGCATATTACACTTTATTATTATAGATGTGTATATATATGTGTGTGTGTGTTGGGGGTGTGTATTTTTTAACAACCTTTTGGAAATTCTGGTTTGGTTGCTGTTTCAAATTGCTCAGAGCCATGGTTAACAAGCCAGATGTACAGTTGTTTGTTTTATTTAAACATTTTTTTAAATTGTAAAATATAATATACATTAGAAAAACATACAGCATAAATATATAGATTAATTAATTATTTTAAAACAAATACCTGTGTAGCTACCTCTTAATTCAAGAAAGATGATGCTGTCAGCAACCCTGAAGCCCTCTGTGCACCAGATCCCAATTATAAACCTCTGTCTCCCTCTTAGACGTAATTCCTGACCCAACCTTATGAGAATCACTTCTTTGTTTTGCTTCATAATTTTAACACCAAAGACTACATTTAAACAATACAATTTAGTGTTCCCTGTTTATGTAGACAACGTAGTTTTGACTATCAATGATTTAGTATATGTAGAAGCTCAGGTCATTACCACTCACTATCAATTAAGCACAGTCAACATGATCCAATGACAGTAGGAGAGGCAAAGTGTATTACCCAAAACAGCCTGGCTATGCATTTATTAACAAGAAGTTAAGTGATTTAAAAAAAATATTTTCTTCCATTTAAGCTCCTATCATCTTGATTCTGCCTTTTTAATCTCCCTGCTCCTTTAAGTGGATATACATGTTAAAACATAGCTTTACAATAGAATTTTCTTTGTCTTGGGCTATTTCTATATTCATGGCTGTAGACTGTTCCAATCTTGACTTAGATTAAGCTAATCCACTACCCTTTGTCTACACAACAGTATGATTGGCAGAAGCTGGGAGGTGTTGATTAGTTCAGTCTTGCTGATGTCTATAAAGACTGTTGAGCTGTTTAAAAAATAGTTTTGGCTTGCACAGCTCTTAGTAGCATTCTTTCATCTCCTGCATAGACCAGTCTATTGATCTCATAAAATTTATGGTTGTACTTCAAATTGTTTTACTTGTACAAACCAATCTAAGAAGAGTTTAGCCCTTTAAAAAGCAGCTGCCAGGCATGAGAGGCTAAAAGTTCAATGCCTCGGAGTATTTGGGGCTAGTAGAAAAAAATGAAGTGATTTTTCTTCAGATCAAAAAAGACCAAAGGACGAAGACTCCAACACATTAATAAATGAGACATGACCCTTTCCACTGATCCCAGATATTAAAGCGGCTTTTCCAAAGTAAGAGTTTTATTTTTCAAGAGAGAGAGGGTCATGTGGGAAAGAAAAATATCAGAAAATGAAAGGTGATGTCACATCAGAGTAGTTATAATTAATAAGGGCTACTAGCAACACTATGAAAAATGTCAAGAAAGTAACAAAAAACAAAACCCATAATTCTAAATGACTATTGTAATTTAAAATGTTGTTTTCAAAATAAAAAATGCTTTCAAATACAAATTAGTGTGTGTTTAATCAGATCGAGCACAGTCACAATTAGATTAAATACCAGATGTGAAATAAATGTTTTCAAGGCATGTGGAATTAATCTCTCTTAGTTTCTCATGTGGAAAACAGTAAGTCACTCTATGTCCAATGTTTCTTTATCAAAATATATATGAAAGTAGAATAATGATGACTTTATGCTTCCATCATCCAACTATAACAATGATCAACTCAGATCAATGGTGCCCTACTTGGATACCATGTCATTTCATTAGTAAATAAAATTTC
Organism: Myotis lucifugus; assembly: GCF_000147115.1. Lineage (NCBI taxonomy): Eukaryota > Metazoa > Chordata > Mammalia > Chiroptera > Vespertilionidae > Myotis > Myotis lucifugus. The sequence continues at coordinate 1,023,741 of NW_005871212.1, read as the reverse complement.
AGCACTTATCGCCAAATACATGGACATTTATTGTCCTATTTATATTATTGTTGATAATGCTTACAAATATTTTCTCTCAAATAATTCCTTCAGTTTTTCTTCTCCCTCATAATAGTTCTCAAACATCAGTGTAGGTGAGAATTGTCAGGGGAGAATCTATGATAGAGCTCAAGAATGTGCATTGTAAACACATACACTGGAAATTTTGATACCATTGATCCATGCAGAACACTTTGAGACCCATGACTGCAGAGTTTCACACTTGAGCTGCCAAGTAATCCAGAGAAGTTTTTTAAAAAAATTATGTGATTGACTACCTTTAAAGATTTCCCCCTCCATATCTATTTTGAGTATTTAGAACTCATTAATATAACACTATTTGATATTTCTCTTTATGATATTTCTACATATTTTCTGTTGTGATTTTTTACTGATATAAGTGAAGTATAGATGTTATGTTCTCATATAAATCAAGTTTTATCATCCCTTTTTGGAGGTATTTGTTTTAGAAAACACTTTCTGATTCTGTCTATGGGTATTATTAAATATTTAATTTTATAAATTCACAGCTGAAGTACTCTTTGGGAAGAAAAACATGAATTTGGGTTTTCTTAGGAAAAATAAAAACAACTAAATACAAAATGGTATTCCTCTTATGGGTTAAATAAAAGTTAGGAAATCATTCTCTCAGTAAAGAAAGCTTCAGGTGTCCTGGTGCCTCTTTCTGACTGCCCATGAACAGAGAAACAGGAAAATGAAACATGAGTTGGGAGACTTAAAAGCCACCTAACCTTTGGCCAAAATTCTTGGAGTAGAAGGATCATGTGAAGAAAAGCTAATGACTGCTCTTTTATGAGTTGTAAATAAACAAGAGTTCTCACTGGACAGACAAACAAAAGCTTTCCATGTTCAAAAAAGTTTAAATAGACATTGAAAAGCACTCTGGGCAAGCATCAGTAGAAATGATTTTTATCTCTATTGGCCAAAAAGGCAAGTCTGACAAGAAGAGATATGTTGGTACTAAACATTCCAAAAGAAAAATGACAATCAAACATCAATATCCTGCCCATAAAACACCCTTAAAAATCTGCCCCTGTTTTGGCTGCCCATTTTGGGCTGCAAATGAAAGGGCCTTTGCACCAGAGACCTAAATTTTCAACTTATTTTCCTAAGCATCCCAACAGTGCACACTCCATCTTTTGTTCTTGTTGGTCTCTTTTCTGGCCTCGGACCAGCTCCAGATAAATTCTTGCTTTAGGCCTTCATCAAGGATGTCTTATAGACTCTTGGGATCATGATGCTGTAGGTCCCCTTCTTTGCCTTGATTCCTGAGTATGTAAATGAAGGGGGGTTGAGGAAGTACCCAGACCTCTATCCTAAGAAGGAACAGCTCATGGCTCCTAGGCTAGTTCATATGCCACCTCCCCATGCCCTTTCCCAGATGCAGCAGAAGTGAAATTTCTCTGTGGAGTGTTTTAAACCCTTAGATGTTTGAAAATTGTGGGAGAAGAACTCTCACGAACGGTCCCCCAGGAAAAACAGGTGGGAAGAAAGCACCATTTTCTGTGTAACATATGTTGGTTTCTTATCTTGCATCATTCATAGGGGGTTCTGAAGCCTGGGATGAAACTTACTTATAAATGATGGTACAGATTTGCCTGTGGAGGAAGGTAGGTCTATTAAGATAGAGGCTGATAATCCTCATTATGTTCAGTTCCTTCTGCTTTTAGGATAAGGGTAAGTGTGGATGTTGCAGGAAGGTCCAAAGAAAATCTTACACCAGATGTCTTGGTGATACTTAAAGTAATTCTTATATAGTTGTTAAGTATATTAGAAGTCCTTCTAAGTAACCAGATGTTCAAATCAGCTGAAAGTTATTAGTAGGTATAAAAGGCAGATGTGCTTTGTTTGGAAGGAGAACAATGGAAATGGAACTCAACTTCTGTGGAGGAGAATACGATAGATAGAGAAATGCAAGGAGTTATATTCAAATTCTATGGTGTCCAAGTAAAGGCATCAGGAATGTGCTAGTAGGCCAGATAGAAATACAGATCTTCTAATGATCAATTGATATGCTCCATTAGGCCATAAGTTTGATTTCTGAGTTGGAGATTTATAGCCCATGAGTTTCTTAAACAGTGTTATAAAAAACCACAAGATATCTGGAAAAGAATGCCCTTATTTAAGAGGATTTTTGCTTATATATTTGGATGTGAAGTGTCATAATATGTGCAACTTATATCCTAATAATTCAGTCTAAAGAAAGAGAGGGTAAGATAAATGTGGCCAAATGTTAAGAACTGGTGAACCTCAGTGAAAGGTAGCATTCTTTCAATGCTTCTATGACTGAAAATTTTGAGAATAAAAGTTGGAGAGTTAAAGTAATGGTACAAGTATATCCTATATAATAAAAGCCTAATATGCTAAGTGTCCAGTTGTCTAGTCGGCCATTCAACCAATCAAAGTGTGATATGCTAATGATATACTAAGGCTTCTCAACTGCTCAACATGACGTGCACTGACCACCAAGGGGCAGACAGACGACCGGTCGACCAGTCGCTATGATGTGCATTGACCACCAGGAGGCAGACGCTGTGACTGGTAGGTTAGCTTGCTGCCGGGTTCAACCAATTGGGACTGAACGAAATGGGCTGGATACACCTGGGAGCCCTCTCATGGTCCCTCCCTGGCTCAACCTCCTGTGTCCCTCTCTGCCCCCAATTGTGCACTGGTGGAGTCCCTCAGCGTGGCCTGCACCCTCTTGCAATTTGGGACCACTCGGGGGATGTAAGAGAGCCGGTTTAGGCACAATCCCATAGGCCAGGCCAAGGGACCCCACTGGTGCACGAATTCGTGTACCAGGCCTCTAGTTTTTAAATATAAAGACAAATACTACATAAAGTAATAGAAAGAGATGAGATTTTCTCTGGAGAGAAAAATCTGGTAACATTGGCTGACTACTATTTCTCATTATATGACTACTATTAGAGGCCCCGTGCACATTGAAAGAAAATTAATTAGAAGGTGGCCAGCAGGGTGGGACTGGGTGAGACAGGCCAAAAACACCCTGGAGCCAACCTCCCGTGATCCCTCCCTGGCCAGTTGCACCTGGGGTGGCGCTGGGGCTCAAAGGGCATCTGCAGAGTGAGTGGGTTCCCTCTGGCAGGTTGGATCCCTTGGCCTGGCCTGCGGGGATCGAGCCAAAACCAACAGTCCAATGCGGGAGGGCACTCGCAAAGTTGCTATTGCTCGGCAGCTCCTGCATTGAGTGTCTTCCCTCTGGTGGTCAGTGAACATCATAACTACTGGTCAGATGGTCAAAGGGTCAGATGGTCGATGTTGCTTAGGCTTTTATACATATACTAGAGGCCCGGTACACAAAATTTGTGCACTGGGGGGTGTCCCTCAGCCCAGCCTGCACCCTTTTCAATCTGGGACCCCTCGAGGGCAGTCGGACATCCCTCTCACAATCTAGGGCTGCTGGCTCCCAACCGCTTGCCTGCCTGCCTACCTGATTGCCCCTAACTGCTTCTGCCTGCCTGATCACCCCCTAATCGCTCCCCTGCCAGCCTGATTTCCCCCAACTGCCCTCCCCTGCAGGTCTGGTCCCCCATAATGGCCCTGCCCTGCTGGCCTGGTCACCCCTAACTGCCCTCCCCTGCAGGCCTGGTCCCCCACAATGGCCCTCCCCAGGAGGCCCGGTCTCCCCCCCAACTGCCCTCCCCTGCAGGCCTGGTTCCCCCTACTGCTCTCCCCTGCAGGCCTGGTCCCCCACAATGGCCCTCCCCAGGAGGCCCGGTCCCCCCCCCCCCCACTGCCCTCCCCAGCAGGCCTGGTTCCCCCTACTGCCCTCCTCTGCAGGCCTGGTCACCCCTAACTGCCCTCCCTTGCAGGCCTGGCCCCCTCAACTGCCCTCCCCTGACAGCCATCTTGTAGCCACATGGGGGTGGCCATCTTATGTGTTGGAGTGATGGTCAATTTGCATACTGGTCGTGACTAATTAGCATATCTGGGCTAATTAGCATACCTCTTATTATATAGGATAGATTAAGAACTATTTGAGTCTTAAAATCCTATGAATGTATTACTTTGACAAAAACTAACCACTGGCTTAAAAAAAAATAGACAAACTGGGAAATCAGATTGCCAGATGCTTCATGGATTCAGAAAATCCATTAATAAATATGCTGGAACAGTTTTATCTACATGTATAAGGGGAAAAAAATACACCATTTCGACAAAGAATACAATCAGGAAGAGGATGATAACCATATAAGGGAGCAAGTTGGAGATGAAATATAAGGAATGTGAGTATCAGGGGAGAGGACGATATTCTTTTTGGCCATTCAATTCAGTCTTTCTTAAGAAGTACGGTAACTCAAGATAATTTATTTATGAAAAATTATATGACTTTGGTTATTTCACAGGTCCAATTAAATCAGTAGATGCTTTTACTGACTTACCATGTGTTTAAGGTCATTGTCTCTACTTCACCTTCATGGATAGGTTGTAGATGCCCTAGAAAATGAAATTACTAACTGTTGCTTGTTGTTCAAGAGGTCAGAGATGTGGGTAGACAATGCAGGGATATGCTTCACATTCTGTGATTGTAATGGGGAAAGATCTCACCATTCTGATGTTTATATTTTTATTTTATTGTTGTTTGTTTAACAAAACACCAGCTTCCCTAAAGAGAGGGAGAATCCTGAATAAGACTTTTCTGTGTTCCAAAGGTTGCATTACACCAAGGTTAACCACTTTCAAGAGAGCACATAATTTTGTTGTTGTTAATCCTCACCGAGGATATTTTTTTTTCCATTGATTTTTAGAGAGAGTGGGAGGGAGGGAGGGGGGGAAGAGAGAGAGAGAGAGAGAGAGAGAGAGAGAGACCAACATGAGAGAAACACATTGATTGGTTACTGGTTGCCTCCTGAATGCACCCAACTGGGCCTGGAATCAAGCCTGCCCCCCTTTGGTGCATAGGCCAACAGAGTACATAATCTTAGCAAAACTGTAATCCAATCTATCCTGCAATCCAATTCTGCCTTGCTTTTCCCCACCTCCATGTAATCTCCCATACATTCCCTCCTTAATTTCAAATGTATAAAAAAACTACAAAACTGTTACTCTCTGGAGCATTTGGGATTTTGTTTCTAGGCATATGCCATCAGTTTGGCTCAAACTCGTAAAAATTCTTTACAGGTTTGGATGTTTCTTAAGTCAGCAAGGTCATGTAATGTTTGGTTTCAGATTCATTACCAGCCTTCCCCTGCTCGGTATCACAAGGGGTTGACCCTGCAGGTTTCCATTTGCTTTGGGCACAGAAAAAATTGGTAAAAAATTAAAAGGCAGAGAAGTCAAGAGGCCAGAGTTTTATTTCCCCTCATACACCCTGACTTGTGTGAAAATTATAGTAATGCCTGTGCCTCTTCTTGTGGCATGAGTTTACCATTCAGTTCTTCCTTCTGTGGTCTCAGTATCTATTGAGCATCCCTGGCTCTTGGGTTCTAGTAATTATCTATATCTATATCTATATTATCTATATCTATATCTATATCTATATCTATATCTATATCTATATCTATATCTATATCTATATCTATATCTATATCTATATCTATATTATCTATATCTATATCTATATCTATATCTATATCTATATCTATATCTATATCTATATCTATATATCTATATCTATCAATATCTATATCTATATCATCTATCTATATATATATATACATATTTTAATCCCTGCAGCGTGAGTGCTTTCTGCTCTAATGTTTTTGTGTCTTTTCCAGCACCTTTGTAACTGTTGCCTGTATTTAAGGACCCTTTAGAACTGTTTTCATGAATAGACCTGGCTCATCTGGGCTGTAGACCTTGCTAAAATCCCAGGGACCAGGACTGGTTGATGTAATGTATGGGAATGACCTTTAGACAGAGGGAAAGAGAGAGAGAGAGTAATACTGTTGGATTTGTGAGGAGATTTGAATAAAATTCTTGGCAGAATGGGACATTGAGGGAGGACGATGTATTTTATGGAGCTCATATTGGAGCTTTTAACTAAGGAATATACATAATCTGCATCTCATTAGTCATGTTTTGGTCTCTCAATTTTGACCAGGTGTACTTGGGGGAACCTCAGACCATCTAACCTTTCTCCTACCAGCTCATTAGCAGGACCCGAATCTGGGTTTTTCTTCTAATGAGCAACTATATTCACTATCCCTCCTGGTGTCCAGGTGAAGACCTGGACCTCAGTAATGTACACAAGTTGTTTGGGGATGTCTAAGCTGGTTTTAGAAGGTCAGCTTTCTTTTCCATCCATACTGTTGCCTTTTGCAGATGGGAAGGCCCATATGCAGATTCTGACCCCCTGGCTAGTGAAAGGAATGAACCACACCAATGCTTAAAAAGCTTGGATTCAGGTTCACAAATGCAATTATTAAAGTAAAAAATAGAGACTTAAAATAATTAAACTAATAAAATTCTTATTTTCTGAATACATTGAAGCTTTATTTCAAGGTTAATTGTAATTAAGACTGCCGATTAAGTCAATAAAAATTTATATATCAACTTAAATATTGATCAGATGTAAAAATGCTCTATGTCCTATCAATAGTACTTAATAGAGATTTCACTAATCTCCATTTATTTTTTGGAGCATTTAGTTAGTATTTTAGCATGATCTCTAAGCAATCACTTAGGAACAACTTTAATTGGGTTTGTTATATTTCTACTCAATTCTTTTATTAATAAATATTATTTTTCTTTAGTTAAGTATATCTTTGCATTTATAAAGAACTAGTGGTGCCATAATAATATCCTTAAAAACACCGAAATATAAGTGCCCAGATTTTCTACTCAGAAGTTTACTTTTCACACTGAAATCTGAAAGAAAAGAAAAGAAAGAGGTGCACTTCAATGCCGTGAACTTATATATTTGTTCTAAGCTTTTGGAGAAGATATAAATTGCTAAGGAAGAACTTTAAAGACCAAACCGAAAAACACTCTATTGTACTGTAGCATGCTTCATTTCATGCTTTTTAAAACTCAACCGAGGTGATATGTACTCACGGGGGCTGAGGCATCCCAGGAGTGTTTGCACAATTCCACTGGGGGAAACTGGGTCAGCTAAGGCTCCATGAGTGAAATGACAAATTATTCCAGTTCTTCCTCCTCTCTATCTAGTTATCTCCACCCTGTCAACTAAGACCAACTCAAATCCTGTTTCGTTTATACAAATTGCCTGCTTTTGGAACCTTCTGCTTATTCCAAACCTGTTTGGTTTTACTGTTGGTGCCTACAAGTAACACTTACATGGTGGGAAATTTTATCACTTTTTTCTTATATCGCACTAACACATTTTTTTTTTCCTTCCGATATCACATCCTTTAAATTGGGGGAGGGGGGATTTAGGAGAGCAGGCATGTTAAAAAAAAACTCAACTAATACCAAATAGTTATATAGCCATAGTGGTAAGTCTTCCTATTATTCTTCCCCAGGGCCATTTCCCTCCCAGATTAACCACCTCAGCTCAGCACTTTTTCACATGTGTTCCTTCATGCTTCCATGCCTTTGCCCATCATGTTTCTCAGAATATGTTCTCACATTCTCTGCCCATCTTTCAAAACTCTTACAAGGGACATGCTCTGTAAACTCTTTCTTGATCCTCTCAGTCAGCATTTGGCATTTTGTTCTTTGTACTCTCTGATGTGCTGCTTGTGCTATTTGACACTCATTTCATTCTGTCCTAGTTTGTAAAAAGCTCTTCACCTATCAACTTCACTATAGTAGGTTACACTTGCCTTGAGGGAAGGAGCCTATCTTATTCACCTATGTATCTGTTACAAAATTCAACCTAGCCACTCTTACTATAAATGTAAGTGATTGAATTCAATGTATATAATATAGTATGTTCAATATACATTTTTTAAAAATATATTTTTATTGATTTCAGAGAGGAAGGGAGAGGGAGAGAGAGAGATAGAAACATCAATGATGAGAAAGAATCATTGATCAGCTGCTTCTGCATGTCCCATACTGGGGATCAAGTCTGCAACCTGGGCTTTATCAAACCATGACCTCCTGGTTCATAGGTTGAAGCTCAACCACTGAGCCATGCCGACCAGGCTCATTATAACTTTTTTTTGAGGCTTTGTCACGACCAGACTGTCAACCTCTTTAGGGCAAAGGCTAAAATATTTTGTTTTTGTAATGCAATAAAAATGGCAGTAAATTAAAATATTACACCCCGGACTGGAAATCTATGTGTATGCACATGCCTGTACCCTTGTGCCTAAACTCTAGGCTTATACTGAGCATTCCTGCAGGAAGCTGAAAATAACTTGCTTTTCCTATCATCCCACTATCATTCATACTCCACTGGGGACTGCTCCACCCTGGTGATAAGAGTAAACTGATGCTTAGAGAAATTAGATGACTTGGCCAAGGTCAAATAGCTATCTAGATGCCATATCCACCTTGTCCCCCTCATTCTTGCCCCATATGACTGAGACAGCTACATCAACAGGCCTGACTTTAGACATCATGGAGAAAGACAATGCATCATTTGTCAAGACAGCCTCAGAGCAATATGATAACACAAAGGAGGAGGATTAAGACAAGGAAGATGGTGAAAACTCAGGATGATGAGGACATGGAGGCCATGGATGAGATGAATGATTATAGTGAGTAGCTTGATGATGGAACCGTCGTTGAGGTGGACATGGAAGACAATGCGCATGATTGGGAACAGTGGATAATGTAGTGTAAGCCCTGACATTTGTCCTTTCTTTTCTTTATATAATGCAAGTGCCTGACTTAAGTTAGATTGCAAAGGCATCTATTTCAGAGAGGCATCCACTTCAAAGACAGCTATCTACAATAAATACATTGTCTAGATTAAGAGCCATGGCCACCTCCCGAACTGATGCTTCTTTGTTTTAGAAATCTTGATTGAGTTTAATAACTGACCATTTGGGCTACTGGTTTGTTTTTTCTTCATTTTCTTTAAATTCCCACTTTTATGTTTTAAATTCACTAGAGAAAGTAAGCCCATGAAACCTTAGGCCTCCACGCTTGATTCCAATAAAAGCAGAACCCAGGCCCATAAGCATACCTGCTCTTTCTCTACCCTCAATCTTGTTGTGCAGCCCCAGGTGTGCTGTGTAATTTAGTCTTGTAAGTAATAACTTCTTCAAAATTTTCAGTTTCCTGATGATTATTGCTGAAGGGTGTGTTGCAATCATAATAACCACAAGGGCTGGTCCAGACACCACAGACTAAGACCAATACAAAACAGCTTGTGTAGGTAGGCAGGGCAGGGTAGCCTCAGGAAGATTCCAGGCCTGCCCAACCTGCTTTATACCCTCCACAGAACCAGCTTATGGTTATGTAAGAAAATAAAACCAAAACACAGCAGAAAGACTTCTGCTCACTTGATCTACTCTTAAGAAAATGTCATATCCAACCCATCAAAGTAAGGAAATACAGATAGTAAAATGTCAGTAATTTATTAAAATTCAGAGGTTTATCTGTTTCCCATGAGAGAGTATCTAGTTAACATAAATTGGTTAAAATTATACATCCAGTAATTGAAATTATTATCCATGAAGTGGAACCAGGGAGAAATAGATACTGAGCTATAATGCATCCCACTCACATTCCCAAAACATTCTCTCTACCAACTGTGCTCTCTCTTCTTCTCTCATTAAAATTTATACAAATTAAGTTGGAAAAAGGGAAATGTGGCATATGAATAGTCAAGCAAGAAGTGTGTTTAATGAAAAGAATAAGTCCTCAAGTTCATTGGACCACTATGCTTCAGTATAAGGAGCTTAAAAACCCTTTAGATGATTGATTATTTGTGATGTCATGGCAACTAATCAGAAGAAGTAAAAGGGCTTGAGCTCCTGTGATGTCATCTAAATATTTGCTGGGAGGATTTTAGGGAATAAAATTAAAAGCAATTCCTAAAATTTTTGAGCTTTAGATCAGAGCTTCTCAAGTGTGTAATGTGTAAATGAATTACTTGTGAAACTTTTGAAAATGCAGATTCTGATTCAGTAGGTCCCTGGGAGGTATGAAGGTTTTTCTTCTCTAACAAGCTCCCATGTGTGCTGATGGGTCACACTTTGTAAGGTCTTAGGACGTTGAGCATTTCTGGGTTGCTGAAACTCTGATAGTTCCCTAAATAATTGTTAATATTATATTTTGAAAATGAAAATGCACTAGAGGCAGTAAATATGTTTCCCCAAATAGTGTCTTTATCTGGAGTAAAGATAGTGGAAAACCAAATCATGAGTCAAAGTAAGCTCTATGGCCAACTTGAGTCACAGTGAAATCAGCCTTAGAAAATTAATCTATTTGAAGACAGACCAGTCCCACTGGTGTGGCTCAGTGGTTGAGCATTGACCTATGAACCAGGAGGTCATGATTCAATTCCTGATCAGGACATATGCTGGGTTGCAAGCTCCATCCCCAGTGTGGGGTGTGCAGGAAGCAATCAATGATTCTCTCTCATCATTGATGTTTCTATATCTCTTTCCCTTTCTCTGAAATCAATAAAAATATATTTTAAAAAAAGATAGACCTACATTGTTTCTCATGTAGGTTAGTAATGAATTACTCATATGAATGCTTCAGAGCAGCGTTCTATAAATCAAAAGAAGAAAATTGAATTGGGAATTGTAATGGTGAGAAATTTTGTGCTACTAACTGGATTTACCTGGGCTCTCTTTCAGTTATCTTTCTTTTGTTCTGACCAAATCATTCCTGATGATTTAATAGTACCTAAATATAGCCACAGAGACTCTTTCATTTCGGTATGTGATCTTTCAGCTCTGTGATTTTAAAGCCTTATCAGATGGATATTAGAGTCAATATTGAAATCTCAAAGTGCCACACGAGAGATCTTCTAGAGAAATTTTGCAGTGGTTTATTCCAAAGCTTTTTCTTGATTAACAACCTTGGACTAATATGGCTCCATTAATATTTAATTGTATAAAAGCACCTGATTCAACTCAGTTATACGAATATTTTGTTATTCCATCAAATAATCATACAATATTCTCATCTGTGCCCCACAGGATAATTTAGTTATTATAAGAATTAAAATATTTTATACAGAAGAATTCCATTCATTTATGTTGTTTATTTATTGATGATTAGTCCCTAAATTAGGGCCTGGTAATACACAGATTAAAGTAGTAAGAAATTGAGTTTATTTCAAATTATATGTAAAGATTTTGAAAAAGATTGAAACAATTATCAATGTGATACAAGTGGCTTTATGGTATTTTTTTGTTGTTTGTTTTGTAAGTTAGCCTTTACTAACACTTTATCTTACCTGCTTTGAAAGATTGACTTGATCCAGGACCTTGCCCGGAGGAAGATCAGCAAAAGTTCCAAGGCACCCGGAGCTGTGTCTGACAATGGCCTGCTCCAGAGTCTCAACCAAGAATCCCCAGAACGAACACACTCAGTGGCCAGCTTCAGACAACATCAGAGCAGGATCCAATTAGCTTTACAAACCTCATATCTCAAGGGAGACCACGGCAGGCACAGACACTGCTGAGGCGAATTTTGCTTCTTGTGGTCAGCACCTGCGCAGCACCTCAGACACTGTGGTCGGGGTTGATGTCAGTTAGTCAGCCTGTGGTTTGGCCCCATGCAAAAACAGCCCAATACCAATCAAGACTCAATTAGAACAAGAGGTCCCATGTAAACCACACAAGGGATATTCCTGGAGCTCCAGGTGATCAAGGAGACTGAGCCACTGGGTCCCGCAGTACACCTACTACAGAAGCCATCCTACCAAGAGCACAATGAGGAACTCCTTAGGCTATATAGAAAGAGGATGAGGAAGCCTATCAATGTAAATAGCAACTGGGTCAGATCGGATTTTGGACACTAAGTACAGATCAAAATGGTTGAGGCTCAAAACTTGGCAAGATGTTCTTTTTGCCAATATTGGCAAAATTAGGTAGAAGGTAGCTTTTGTAATGAAATCATTTTAGTTGGGTAAAGGAAACTTGATGGGACTTTTTATTTAATGTGCAGAGAGTGGTTAGATGATTTGGCCAAGATATTTAAGGCTGAATCTCTATATCTATCTATCTATCTATCTATCTATCTATCTATCTATCTATCTAATTGATTTCAGAGAGGAAGGGAGAGGGAGAGAGAGATAGAAACACCAATGATGAGAGAGAATCATTGTTTGGCTGCCCCCTGCATGCCCTCTACTGGGATTGAGCCCACAACCCAGGCATGTGCCCTGAATGGGAATGGAACCGTGACCTCCTGGTTCATAGGTAGAAGACACTCAACCACTGAGCAACACTGGCTGGGTAAGGCTTAATCTTTATAAGAAAATAAATCTCATGAGTCTCAAATCATCTCTCCACTTTACTGTGTGTGGGTTTTTTTGTTTGTTTTGTGTGTGTGTGTGTTTTTGTTTTTGTTTTTTTGTATACACAGCAAAAAGGGGCATAATATTTCCTGGTAGCTAAACATAGTTACCTTCATGACAAATGTATATAAATCTATAGTTTTACATTTTTTTTCTTTTGTTTAAGAGAATCTTCTGATTTAGGACAGGGAAAGAAAATATTCAACACAGGATTTAGACTGGAAAATTCAAGGTAAAATTGACAAAACTAATTCCTACTAATGAATATTATTTGATAACTGCTTCTTTCCTTTTAAGATTTTCCTTTATAAATAATTATTCCTTCAACCTCAGCTCTAATTATATGGGACCCTCAATCAATACTAATAATTTTGTAGCTCTTGAAACAAACATATGTGCTTAGTATTCAAAGAAACTTTTGCTTGCCAGAGAAAAATAGTTCTGTCTTTTAACACTTCTTTTTATGTCTGTTGAATAACCCAATTCTTCCCTCTCTCACCTAACTCTCCAAAAATGTTTTATTTGAAACTGTGCACACATTGCTAAGCTCTTTTGTTTTATCTTCCAAACTTTGTGCACACATGTGTAGCATGACAACCAAATCCTATATAATAAAGAGGTTATATGCAAATTAACCCTCACGCCCTCACAAGATGGCTGCCTACAACAAGGCCAGCAGGGGGGTTAGTGAAGGATGACCAAACAACTGAACAGTAGGCTGCGTGGGGCAACCAGGCCGGTAAGGGGGCCGTGAGGGGCGACCAGGCCAGCAGGGGGGGAGTTGGGGGCAACCAGGATGGCAGAGAGAGGAAGTTGGGAGTGACCAGGCCAGCAGGGGATGTGCAGTTGGGGGCGACCAGGCCAGCATAGGGGGCAGTTGGGGGTGATTAATCTGGCAGGGGGGAAATTTGGGGGCGACCAGGCCAGCAGAGGTGGGCAGTTGGGGGTGACCAGGCCAGCAGGGTAGCAGTAAGGTGTGACCAGGCCGGTAGGGGGGGCAGTTAGGAAAGACCAGGTCGGCAGGGAGGAGGTAGTTTGGGGTGACCTGGTTGGCAGCGGGGGGCAGTTAGGGGCAACCAGGTCAGCAGGGGGGGCAGTTAGGGGCGACCAGGCATGCAGGCAGGTGAGCAATTAGGAGCCAGTAGTCCAGGATTGTAAGAGGGATGTCCGACTGCCAGTTTAGGCCCGATCCCGGGGATTGGGCCTAAACCGGCAGTTAGGCATCCCCTGAGGGGTCCCAGATTGGAGAGGGTGCAGGCTGGGCTGAAGGGGATCCCCCGTACACGAATTTCATGCACCAGGCCTCTAGTGTTTACATAAAACACAATCTATGATGATTTTATTTTTAATCATCAGACTAACATCCTAGGAAACTGGGAATTTATTTTGTACAAAAATGCTACGTAAGGGCTTACTAAATAGTGTCCTTCTGCTACCCTTATCCCTGGTGTTTTACATCAGAATAACTTTATTTCTCCCATAAAAGAGAGAGCAGGCTTTAAGCTTCATTTATTTTAAAATTATTTTCTTCTAGGTCTTAAGAAAATAAAGTGGTTTGTGTCTTATTTAAGAAAAATAGATAACCTGGAGTCTTAAACCTTCTCTGGTGGTTTCTTGATCTTCACTAACCACGACCAAGGTAGAAAGGTCTCATCTGCAAATCACTAAAAATATTCAGCTCTGAGAAGTGACCTTGGATGATTAGGCCTAAACCAGCAGTCAGACATCCCCCAAGGAGTCCCGGATTGGAGAGGGTGCAGGCAGGGCTGATGGGACACCCGCCCCCCCACCCCGTGTATGAATTTTGTACACTGGGCCTCTAGTGTAGACATAAGATCCATTAATGTTAAGTGTATTAAGACTATCAACTAAAGGGCTTCTTTGCAGTTTTGCTCACACACCAACAATTAACCTTTTTCTTTCCCCCTCCAACTTTTTAAAGCATATACAGCTTTATGGCATGAACTAATTTATCTTTGCTAAAAGCCTTCATGGAAATTAGAACACAAGTAGTTTCCGTTAAATATTCTTCAAATCTAATATAGAGATTTTTATTACTTCCTTTTCTTTCTTTTTTAATAGCTGTTCTTAGAATCTTTAAGGTTTAGGGTAAAAAAAAGTATAGAAATAAGTCATGTAGCAAAGTGTGGGCCCCAAGGATCAACCTCAAAAAATAATGTCTGGAGAATCAGAGATGCAATAGTGCAATAAATGTCTTGGTCAATGGAGGAAGTGAAGCAAACAGCTAATTCGATCTTTCTCAGCAGCAGGAGAAAAAGTAATCAGAAGACTGTACATCCTATTGAACAAACCCAAGACCACCAAGTAAAGTATTTTCCAGACATTAAGACAACTGCTGTTTCTTTAAAAATACTCTACTTGATCCCTGGAAATCCTCTGGCAGCATCTGTCAGGCATATTGTCTAGATCTGTAAGTCCAGGGGCAGAGAAAGGAATCCTCTGTTTCTGATGCTCTTTCCTGTCTCTAACCTCACTCCAAATACTTACCCATCATTGTTCTTTTTTTTGCTATTGATTTTCTTCTGATTATAAGGCTGAGAAAACTTGTTATTCTTAAGCTATTTTAATATTGAGTGGCAATTACAAATAGAAATTATGGTTTGTAGATATCAATACACTTCATAATCCAAAGCCCCGTGACAGCACCTATGTACAGACTGGGTTCATAAGCCAGAGGACTTTCCCTTCCCTGGATGGAATTCATTGGGAATTTCCTATTTGAAAAGCAGATGTCACATAGTGAGGGAGCGGGCAGGTTGCTGTCGTAGGAATCTAAGGAGACAGAGATAGTCAAAATTCACATATGGTTTAACTAGCATCTTGCTCTTCTACAGTCTTGCAGATTTCAGTGGCTGAAAATAAAAGTTCTCAGCTTTACAATAAAACACAATCCGTTTTACTCAAATCTGAAAAGTATTCAATCTTGAGTTATCTGGGTGGAAAAAAGAAAACTAAATTCCTCCTTACCTGTTATGTCAACATAAATTTCAGATGGATCAAAAAGTTAACTATAAACAATCAGACTGTCAATACAGAAGAAAATATGAGCAAATTTTTAAAAATCTTGGAATGGAGAGCAACTTTCTAAGCAAGACACAAAATCCAGAAAACATAAAAGAAGCTGACACATTTAAATAATAAATTCAAGCATTTCTTCCCAGCACAAAATAACATAAAATTAAATAACAAATTGTGCAAAATTAATTACAACACACATGACAAAAAGTACTGATTTTATTTATCTAGAGAGCTCTTATAATTCTTAAGAAGAGATTAATAAACAAATAGAAAAATATACAAAGTAAAGGAAGGTATTTAATATAAAAAGAAATACAATAGCTTATAAGCATGAGAAAAGACACTTTACCTCCATTTAAAATGCAAATTAATACCATAATGACATTCCATTTACATTGAACTGAAAAAGATAAAAAAATAATTGTTAATTACATTTTTGGGCAGAGTGTAGGGAAACAGGTACTCTAATATACTGCTGGTGGGAGTGTAAATTTGTGTAACATCTTTGAAAAACAATCAGAAAATAGTCAAAAGAAGAAAAAATATCCTTTGATCCAACCTTTCTATTTGTAAGAATTATCCCTTCAGTGTACTTTCTTTGATGTGCACAAATATATGTTCAAGGATTACATCCCATGTCTTATAGTACTTGTTGTTTTTTCTATATTTACATTTGTTACTTAATTTTTTACACCCTCCCCAAAGTCAGCAAAATAATTAGAAAATCTTACAAATACGTTTTTAACATAATGAAACACATCAGGTACTCTATTAGTTTCAATTGTATTCTAGCAACATCTCTACCTGGGTCCCTAGTGTCACACTCTGAGCAAGACCAATTGGTCTTTGGTCTCTTGAGCAGGCATCCTGGTTGTTCCCTCCATCTCTCTCTCATGGATCCTTGCCTTCTTGGGCTGATACACTGGACTAATATTTAGTTTACATATAAAATTCTAGGTTGATCATAATTTCCCCTAAAAATTTGAAGGCATTTATTCAATCTCTTGTAGCTTCAGGAACTGATGTTCAGATGAGAACCCATTTCTTCCTTTCAGGAAGCTTTAGGAACCATTTTTCTTCAGATGTTCTGACAGTTCATGACCCTATACCTTGATGGGTGCTTTTCTCATCCATTATACTAGGCAACTGGTAGGTCCTTTCAATTAATAAACTCGTATCCTTTAAGTCTGAAACCTTTTTATGTACTAACTCTTTTTTTTCCAATCCTTTTTATTCATTTTTGTAAACTATAACACAGGTACAGAAAAACCTCATGAAATAAATGTTTGGTATAATACATCATTGTTAGAGATATACTCTGTGAACAAAAACACACACCCAGATTAAGAAATGCAACTTTGCAAACCACCACCAAAGTCTTCCATATTGCATATGCCTCCTCTCAATACAACTTCTTTTCTCTCCTATAAATAATCATCATCTTGGGGGTTCTTTTTTTTTTGAACTTTTGCAAGTTTTATTTATTTTTAAATTTCTTTTAATCTACATGTTATCTTGCCATATTTTTTCTTGCATTTGTTCATTGAAGAAACCAGGAAACAACTGATAAATTTTTCTGTGGTATGAATTTTGCTGATTTCATCCCCATCGTGTATTTTAACCTGCTCCTTTGTCCTATATATTTCCTGATGCAGTGGTTGGCAAACTCATTAGTCAACAGAGCCAAATATCAATAGTACAACGATTGAAATTTCTTTTGAGAGCCAAATTTTTTAAACTTAAACTATATGGGTAGGTACATTTATTAACTTAATTAGTGTACTCCTAAGGCTTAGGAAGAGCCACACTCAAGGGGCCAAAGAGCCGCATGTGGCTCATGAGCCACAGTTTGCTGACCACAGGACTAGAGGCATTATAAGATGCAGGTTCATTTTTAGGTGCAAGTCCTCTTCAGAGGTGGTGTTGTATAAAAACAAGCAGTCTTTTCACACCTTCTACATGGCTAGGAGGAATGCAAAGACTGCTTGTTTTTATTTTTATGATGTTACCAGCCATTGATACTCAATAGTTATATCCATTAATTCATTCAGAGTGAAAAAAGGGTGAAATTCTAATACAATGATTCCTTCTTTTATTAGCTGAAATATTTCTATAAAGAATAAATTCCCTTCAACTACTATGTGGCTATCTATATAATTCGTAGAGGAATGGTAGGACAAACTATTCAATGCTTCATTATATTAATTAGTTTTCAAAACAATGAGTTGAATTCCAGTTACCCTCCATAAGTGACAGAAGTGTTTTGTTTTGTTTTAACCATTAATAACTTATGGACTTCCACTTGATTTGTTTCAATAAATTAAAGTTACCCTTATTGATGTTCAAATTGTCTCATCTTCAAATAGTGAAATATTTCTCAAGTTGACTCCTTTTGATATAATGTAGAAGTCTCTCTGACAAGATATTCTAGGTTCATCTTGTACATCTGGGCCTTGGAGATGCTCATTGCTACTGGACTGATCATTGTTTGCATAACTTTTTAGTGTTTATTCTGATACTTAAACATTAATATACAAACCACAGGATTTTTCCTTAACCTCTTCTATCTTGCATCAGAATAGCTTTTCTTCCATATTTAAACTGCTGATTCTCAAAGACAGAAGACAGTGAAGACAATAGATCTAGCATATTATAGCATCCTCATTTGTTATCTCTCATTAGACAGATTAACAGACTCAGGATGGCAATGGCAATGATTTCAACAATATGATTACTGAATGCAATTAACATTTTTGCATGATTTTTCTACTTGCCTCACATTGTAAATGTTTCTACTATATCTACATTGTCAAAGTATATAGCCATTGTATAATGTACTGTCCACCTTATAACCCTCACTTAGTCATACGTCTTTGAATAAATATGTATTGAGTGACCATCATTAGCTCTTACATCGATGTCACTTTTCTGTTTGAAGGTCATTTTCTGGTAAATTTATCAGGAGTGTTCATGAGAACAATAGTCCCTGAACTCTTGGATATAGATAGCACTTTGTCTATAGCCTCATAGTTGTATCTTAAGTAAAGATAGTTTATCATCACTGAGTATAAAAATCACTGAACATATTACATATGCTACTCAATTTTTTTTCTGGCATAAAGCATCACTTTTTAAAAAATCCGATAATCTAATTATGAGTCTCCATTATAAGACACTTGGTCTTTTTATTTGGGTGTAAATGCCTAAAGACATTTTTTCTTTGATATTTAATAACCTTACTGGAATATGTCTTAATGTTGGTCATTTTTAAAATCAGTTTTCTCAAATACTCAGTCCATCCTTTCAAAATATAATTTCAATCTTTTTTTATTACATTGAGAAAGTTTTCTTGAATTAGTTTTTTTTTCAAAATATTTTTTTATTGATTTCATAGAGGAAGGAAGAGGGAGCAAGAGATAGAAACATCAATGATGAGAGAGAATCATTGATCGACTACCTCCTGCACGCCCCCTAATGGGGATCAAGCCTGAAACCTGGGCAGGATCCCTTGACCGGAATCAGACCTGGGACTCTTCAGTCCGCAGGCTGACATTCTATACACTGAGCCAAACCAGCTAGGGCTTGAATTATCGTTTTTATTATATTTATTTTGTTTCCTGTTTTGGCATTTTATCTGTTTGAAGATTTGATATACACATATGTTAAGTCTTTATCTTCTTAGTCATTTACCCTTGAATCATTTTTCTTCTTCCTTCCTTTTTTATTTTTGGACTTTTCTTCCTTTTTAACTTCTTTTTCTCTTTCAGGGGTGGGCAAACTTTTTGACTCGAGGGCCACAATGGGTTCTTAAACTGGACCGGAGGGCCGGAACAAAAGCATGGATGGAGTGTTTGTGTGAACTAATATAAATTCAAAGTAAACATCATTACATAAAAGGGTACGGTCTTTTTTTTTTTAGTTTTATTCATTTCAAACAGGCCGGATCTGGCCCGCAGGCCGTAGTTTGCCCACGGCTGCTTTAGGCACTTATTTTTTAATGATTCTTAAAGCACTCTTTGTTCTTGTGTTTCTTTGATTGTAATATTCACTTTTAAATCATTCTCTCTTTTATGTATATTCTTTCTTGAGTTCCAGTAAAGTATCTCTTAACTTTGTAAATTAAAATTTATGTTATTAGTTTTAGGTTACATTATTTCCTAAATATCATTTAGTTTATCTAATTTTTACTTCCAAAAACTTTTTAGAACTCCTCACCTGTTATTATTATATTGTCTTCTAGTTTTCTTGTTCTGTTGGACTTATGTATTTTTTATCCACTTTATATTTTTTGTGAGTGTTATGGAGAGGGAAGAAACCTATGTTTTCAATCCACAGTATTTAATTAGCCCCATTTTTCTTGTGGGTTGTCTTTTCCCTATTGATTTATAGGAGTTTCTATTTGACTCCTTAATTAATCTTTCATTGCTTATATGTTCTTAAAATATTTAAAATGTTCAGGATGTGATTGTCATTATTTTAAAAATCTCATTACCTATGCATTAAGATTTAATTTTGTATCCTTTTCTTTCTAGTTAATATTATTAATGTCTTAATTAATAAATTCTTCCCAACTTTAAGTACATTACAATATTTTCCTATCTGTTCTTCTAAAACATTTAAAATTTGCTTTTCACATTTATATCTTTAATCTATGGATTAATTTTTATATGCAGTGTAACACAGAGGTGATTTTCTCCCACGTAGACAACTATTTTTACCTGAAGATTTTAAATATCTTTTCCTCTAATGTTACTCTCACATACACCAAATCCCTTCTTTTTAATAAATCTGTTTATGAGTTCACTGTTATTCTCCATTTCTCTCTCTCTGAATTAATACTACATTGTTTTAATTACCATATCTTAATAGTAACTCTTAAAGTATATTAGGTGAAATAATTGCTCCTTACTCTTTTGCTTCAAAATAACCTTGGATATTCTTGATATTCACCCATGTAAGGTCTGGAAACAAACAAATAAACAAACATGCTCTGTTGCAGTTTTGATTGGAATAGCTTTAGAGTATAATTCATTTTGAGACTTATTTTTATTTACTTTGATTTTCTCTACAGCAGACATATAGTATATTCCCATGGAGCATTTCCAGATGACTGAAAAAAAAGAATATATACATATAAAGTGCTCCCACATACATATATCAACAATAAATATATGCACATATTTGTACATGAATGGAATACTTGTAGAAATACATATACAAGTTAGTAATTATAAATTTTTTTTATTTTTCTTTTATCTTGAACATGCATTACTCTTTCGATTAAGCAATTCCATTTGAAGACTACATTTGACTGGCCTAAATCAACATCTTAATTGTAACAGGTCTTAGCTGTGAAAGTTGGGGATAATATCATAGTGGCAGAACAAAATTATTTTTCTATGATTTATTTTATCTTTTGACATAAAGCACCAGTAATTTAGAAATCTCCACATAGAAAGCTTAGAGTAATTATCCACCCCTACCCTACACCCCTTTTTCTTTTTTTACTATAGATAACTATGCCGCCATTCAAATATTTTAAATGGAAGAAAATAGATTCCTCAAATATATATAACAATTTACTGTGCTATCTGTATAGACAAAATGAAGAATTAGTCAGTTGGTTGCTAGTAATGGGAGAACAAAGGCTACATTTTATTCACTTTTCTATCACTAGTAGCTCAGTGACTCATATAGAGTAGGTCATTAATATGTATCTTTAAAAGAATGAATAAGTACTTCTAAAGGCATTGGTATTTTGAGAGTTGTATGTGGTGTTATATTTTAAGATGTGATATAGAACCTAGAATATAGTAAGTGCTCAGTAAATGTCAGCTGTTGCTTTTTCAGTACTGTAATACTATCTCTATTAATATTCCACAGCTTTGTTTCTACCTGATTCTGAACAGTATTTTTTTATAAGTGACCTGAGTGAAGATAGAGGATATGTTTATCACTTTATCAAATTTCATGGCTGTGGGATGGATAGAAAGATATTCATAGGCTAAAACAATGTGCTGAATTGAATGAAGTGGAGTTTAATAGTGTTTAATATCCTGAAGAAGAAGTAAAACTCAAATGATCAAGGACAGCATGAAGGCAGAATTTGCTTAATGTAACAGCAGTACATGTAGAAATTTTAAGGCATTTTCATAGGGAATAGATTTCAATCTGAACTGCCCGTGTGATGTAGCCACTAACGAAGGTAATACTACCATAAGTTATATTAAAAGAAGACATTCTATAATGAGGGAGTGAATAGTAGTCTCTATTAACTAAGGATCTAGTCTCTATTAAGTAAATATACCTATGCTTGAAGCAATTATATATTTAATCCTAGACTTCACACTTTCTAAGAAACTTAGGCTTGGGAAAGTATTTTAAAACGCAATGATTAGTATGGTGAAAAGACTAAACTATTTTGTAATGAAAATGAAAATTTTTGTTCTGAGAAGAAAAATGACTCATGCAAGATATGATAATTATTTTCAATTTTTGAAGAAAAAAGTCAGGTGATGGAGACTTTAGGACCTTTAGAAGAAAAAAAATAGAGCAGTTGATCAATATAAGGAAAACTTTTCAAATGGTCTTAAATGCAGCCACCTGTTTCAGAATTCCAGAACCGTGGTGTTGTGCAATGCTTGAGTTCATAGCCACATATTTGGGTAGAGGATTAAGCTGAATATTTCATATTCTGTGATATATTTTGGCATAGGCCAGTGTGGCTTCAGACATGGCCATAATTATTATTGGGAAGGATGGATACACACCTGCCTTTGTTGATGAACTTGCTCAATAGGATTCAAATAATATTTTGTTTACCATTTAAGACATATAAAATATTTTAAAATATCACAACTGTAAACCTACTTATACCCACCCCTATAGATAAAACAAGGTATTGTGTAATGATCTGGTACAGTGGATAGCACAAAAGATAGTCTGAATAGTTTGTGTTTATAGTTATTCTGTGCTTGGAAATACTTGTATATTAATAGGTAAGGCAGAGATTTGTCCTGTTCTGTAACATGCTATTTGGCAATGGCCAGCACCATTTGTTGAGTGAATGACTAATTCCTCTCATTGCTTGATTGATGTTCACTAGCTTCTAAACAGCCTGAAGTATCATTTATTTACATCATCTTAAGCCTTTCCCCTCACTTTCCACACCCTTAGAGAAGAAAGCGTCCTATGTAATAAAAGTGTAGTATGTAAATTGTCCCCTCAACCGGGAGTTGTCCAGGAGTTCGACCAGGGGGCAGGGCCAGCTGGGGGAAGGGAGGGAGTACCCGGCCGGCATTCGGCAGCCTCTAGGGACCCTACCAGTGCACAAATTTCGTGCACTGAGCCTCTAGTAAATAATGATGGGAGAGGGCATGAAAATTGAAGCTGCAATAATTGATAGGAATGTTTCCTCTAGTGCAGAAGAAGTCATCTCTGAGAGTAAAATTGAATATTTTCAAGAAACAGCTAGAAAGCTTTTAAGGGGATATTCAAAGTCAACTCTCCATGACGGGCAGTAAGAAGTGCATCAAATTATAGCACTCCATTGGAAATGCTGCTTTCATCTGAACATTTACAGACTAGATTGGGATTTCTTTTTCTTTTTCTTTTTTGAACTCAGGAATAACATTCTGTAATCTGTAAGGAAGTATAAAAATGTAATGAAAATGAAATCATATAAAATGTAATCATCAAATTCTACAAAATATCAAAACCCTTTTATGGGAAGAGACATTCTTGGAATGTGTTTTTGAATTATTTATTTGATATTGATGGCCATAGGCAGCCACAGAGACCTGCAAAGCAATGCCAATTATTTTACTTAGTGATTTGGAAATATTGATCGTTAGGCCATGTATAGGAAAATTCTCTCATGTTCTATTTGTTTGCTATATTCTTATCTTGGGCTATATTCAGATAAGAGATGCCAATACTTCATTTAGTCTTCTCTACCAAGATCAGTATTAAGTAGATAGTACAAGGCTAGAAATATATCACTCTAGATTTTTGTTCTTTTGTTTGTTTCCAGTGACACAGTTTAACCAAGACTTGGATCATGGATTAAATTTCTTGTTTCTCTCTAAATGTTATTAATTTTGTTTTTTAAGGACAATAGATTAAAGGGGTTTAAAGGGGTTTATTTAAATATCTTTGTTCTCTTTTTTAATATCCTGTCATACATATCTATTACATATCTACTTTCTACTTGAAAGTAGAAAGTCATTAAATTAAAACTGAGATTTTTTTCTTTTTTTTACCTCTCATTTCCTTAATCCTACTTTTTTCTTTTTCACCTATATTTTCCTCTTGCTTTTCTGACAAGCTGTGTAACAATTGTATCACAGATCCCAAACTTTATTCTTCAACTTCTCTCCCTGCATTCACCAAGAGGTGAACAGACCATAAAATATTGTTCCCATCAAATCAGAACTGTCAGCACATGTGTGGGCAATTCAAAGAAGTTGCAAGAGAACATTTATCTTGGAAATGTTTTTCTGTGTGTCAGAGAAGAAATTATTTCTGAGTTTAAAAATAGTCAGCACAACTTGGAAAACACAGTAATATTTATTTATGATAATAAACGTGTTTTCAGTAAAAGCCATGGATGTCCAAACACAAATGGAATCATGACAACCCAATGGCCTCTTTTACAAAAAACATGACATATGTCCCATTAATTTGCTAAATGATATGAGTGCAAAGGACAAATTAAAAATACTAAATCTTTTTAAATACACCATCCAAAATAGGTATCACCCTGGACATGGCATTCAAAAATAGTCCCTTTGCTTTAACTTTATCTGCTGATTTTTTGTTCCTGTGACTTGACAATTTTCTTTAAAGCTTTAATTATCATTCATTTACACACAAAACTACTTGCATTTTGGTTTGACTTTCCATAGAGGACTAAATTCTACGACATTAGTACATATGTAAGAAGGTATACAAAGTCAAAAAAAAAGAAGAAGGTATACAAAGTCATTTGTAAATATATGAATTTGAAAGGTCCATAAATATCCTGTAAGCATTTAGTATGGAATACATTATGATTGGCTAGACAAAAAAATTATGTATCTATCTAATTTATGTTTGTCCCTAACAACTTTAACCTTTTAAATGAAACTTAGCAGGTACTTGGGAGAATGTTAAAGTTTGTTAGAGATTTAAGTTTCCACACTTATGAATCATTAAATCAGGTGCGCAAATAACTTGCTTTCCAAAAATTCACTTTGCTCTTTTCCAGAGGTCATTTGGCAACATTTGATATCATACAAAAATATAATTAAATTCAAGAAAAGACCCTCCTAAATAAAATTTTCTTTTTGAAAACTTATAACATAGTCATCCTGTTGTATCAAGCTCTGTAAATTAAAAAAAAAAAGGAAGACAGTAAGGTTTATAAATAAAATACCAAGAAAAAAGGCACTTATGCCCTGCACATGGTTATTTCAATTTGTATAATCCACAACCCTTATCAAATGGAATTGATTTCTGGCCTGAAAACAAATACAGAAAAGTGCTCAAATCAAATCAGAATGCTTATGAAAAAGAATCAAGTTGTCTACCAAATATTTCACGTCAGTAGGAAATTTCTTGAGGAACTTCTGATGGAAAATTGCAGTGTATGTTGTATCAAGTGCAGGAGAGGTATAAGGCTGTTGGAGGAATTCCTTTACTTTATTGACTAAAGAGCCAAAACAATTGTTGTTAACAGTAAAGCTTGACAAGATAATTAAATGAATAATAACAAAATCTCAGCGGGGAAGTGCCCATTAATTGGGTTTATTTGGGAGCATGTTTTCACAAGTATAACCAAATTACCTAATTTTCACTCACATTAAAAAGTGATAATATATAACAACTAATTACTAGACTTGAAGGAAAAGGCCAGTCTTTTGAACCAATCAAACAGAAGAAAACAAACACCAAAGAACTGCCATGATGTTTGACAGCTTCCTGAAAATCCCATTCATCATTTTGTCCTGTGAAATATTTCTGTGAAACTTGCCAAACAAAAGAATCCCAGTGATTTCAATGTAGTAGTGTCTTTAAAGCTGGAACACATTTAACCACATTCCTTGTATCCTTTCAATATATTAATATGTGTGTCAGTAAAAGAATGTCAACAGGTGAAATAACTGAGAAGGAAGGATTTGTTACAGATACAGCGAATGAGTTTTGGCATTTTTTTTAAAAAAAGAAAATCAGTACCATTCTGGTTTCCTGTTTAATATTACATATTTTTTAATTGTTGCTGTTTTCATGCTGTACAGATCAAAAAAATCTAATTTATAGCATCATTATAACCAACGTTTAAATTTGACATGAATAAAATACTCCATACATTACTCAGATTTTTTTGTGTTGAGCTGCTAGCATGATCTCTCCGAATTAAAATTAGATACATTTAATGCTTTAGCAAATGACTTTATAATTTCCATGAAGTTAATGATGAACCTCCTGATACATTTGTAGTACTCAACTAGATTTTGTTTAGTCAATATATTAAATAGAAATTTAAACTATGAAATGTGTCCCTTTTATTTCTACTCTCATACTCTGAAACAGCATTAATCTGTTGATAATGTTTGTATACATATTAGCAGCCTTGACTTTGCAATTTAATCTGAAGCAGGGAAATCTAAATTAATAAGTAATGCCAAATATGTTCTTTTAATTTTGTGACTTACATTTTTTCCCAAAGAAAACTATCATCTAAATAAACACATTTTATACATATTGGTTAAAAATTAATAACAATATCCAAAATACTTCTTGCATTTAAAAATTATGTTTCAGCTTTAAAAACAGTGCTTAATGTTCTGTTTATTCTGGGACATTATTTTGCACTCAGAAAACTAGCTGCTGTAACTATAAAACTAGGAGCTAACACTCCTTCACAATGACTTTATCACAACTTGGGAACAGTTATACAACCTGGAACTGCTTTATCTTTCACAAAGTTGTTACTACATTAATTTAGAAAAAGGAATAGGGCTATGCTTTGTTTCCTTAACCATTTTCCCAAATTAATACAAAATAGATGTCAGTTATGGTACAGATAGGTAGATTGATTGACAGATAAATTTAGAGCAACAGATAGGCAGATGGATATAAATATGGCCATCATTAAAATAGAATGTTTTGTTTTGCCAGGTGAAATAATGTATCTGAAAGATTCCATTCATACCTTATTTTGCTATCATTTCTATTTCTGTTTTTATCTTTTGTTTAATCAATATAGTAAAAGATGGTTTTCTGATTAAACAATATTGGAAATGCTAAATAATTGTTTTTACTGGTTTACATTGGCAATTCAAAATCTAAAAGTATAACCACCCGAGGCAAAAACTGCATGTAGGTCATTCTGGATTTTGAAGAATTTTTGTTTCTAACATAGATTTTTATTTCAAGTTATGGATCAATATTTAAAATTTACTGACAGTTAACAATTAGAAAGAGTTATAAGCAAAGAAATTCCTTGAAATAGCAGATTTTATCTATTAGTGTCCGCTTACTATCTTGCTCAGCACTTTTAAATTCTCTTAGAAGGATAACTTTCTATCCATTACGTTATGATAGTTTAATCACCCTTAAAAATGAATCTAGCTATTCTTATTCCATGAAATGTCACCCATTTATTTCCAAGAGACCTTTTCCTCAATGATCAGAATTGGAACCTGGGATTTTAATTGAAAACAATTGGCACATTTTATTTCCCATAGAGGTATTTAAAAATACAAAGCTGATATGTTCCTGGGCTTATAAATTCATAATGTTAAAGTTTCATCAGTTTCATCTTAGATGAGGCTTGCCTGGAAATCCACAGCGTGTTTTCTGAAGAAGTTACCTAAATGTCTTCAAAAATTCGATTGGTCTAGAAAAATGACTCTGAGACAGTCATGTTTCTTTTCTATTTTTTTTTAAAAAAAGACAAAACAGCAATAAACATTTTAGCTCTTTAATGAGCAAAGATCATGTCTCTTATCATTGGACTAATAGTCATTATCCAGTTTATCTTTATTTCACGCAATGACCAATGACATGGCCAAGATGTACAAAGTTTTTTTTTCCATCAAGTAGTATACAATTTTTTTTTTGTATAATAAGCTTTCATTCTTGAAAAAGAGTAACTGAAAAGAAAGGTTTCTGTTACTGCAGTTAGTTTGTCAGAGAAAGTTCTTTGCGTTATCTTACAAACTATCAAAATTGCTAGTCATCTGAAAAAATGTAAAAAAAAATCACATAACTTTAGTCTAATAGAAATATAGTACAGGTAAGAGAGAAAGTATTTATCAGGATGTGCTCTTTAAGTCCATCTCATGTTTTAATATAAATGTACATCTGATTACATATACAAACATTTGGATAGGTCTGTGATATACTGTTACCGGTAAACAACAGGGGATGAAGAGTTCCCTGTGGTCTTAGAATATTCATTGAAAATCACACGTACGTGTAAGACTAAAATCCCCCAGCTGTTGTCTCTCTTAGGTTCTGCATCTACGTTGTACTCTACTGAGATAGCACGAGTAAATTCCAGTGACAGGACCTCAGTGAGAAAGATAAGTGATGTGAGGAGGGACATAATTTTATATTGAATTATTATTAGTAAACATTTTGTCATGCAACATGAGTAAATCAATTAACTGAGAGCTATAACCAGAGTGGTAATTTGGGGCATCCTCATTTCATAAAAGACTGTTGCAAGTAACTCTTTGGACACACTTCACCTTACCAGAGGAAACCAAATACAGAGTAACAAAAACCACAGCAAATTATGGATTCTATCACACATGTCCAATTAGGATTACATTTTTATAAATAATTTAGATGGGAATGAAAAGAACATTAAGAACACAGGAAGTTGTTTGTTCTGGGATTCATATCAGCGAGTATTCATCACTATACCTATAGTTTCTTCAAATACCTTTAAGAACTAATTCCTTCTATTATCAAAACTACTGTGAATTATTTAATTGTAATTACTTTTGCCCCTTAAAATCTTCTTTCGGTTCTGCCAATTGATGGAGGAAGCTCCTATTAAAGACTCCAATGGGATGAGAAGAATTTTAATTACGGCTTAATCAGCAGCACAGCCACCAAGCATATAGATTATCATGCACATCGTGCTAAAAATATCCAGTTTCCTGTATCCCCACAACTTTATACTGACAGCACTTATGTGATAATGTACCTGCCAGTCTTTAAACTTCTCTGTTTTACTGGCAAATTTCAGCATGAGCCTCCGCTAAGGCCATTAACAGCATTGGTGTTTTGTGTACTTATCCAAATATGTAAATATGGTCTACACAATAAAACGGCTCCAAATAAAAACTGGTGAAAATTATCTGACATTCCATGGGTGTGTCCCTTGTGCATATTCATGGTTGTTTTTTATTTTTATTTGTTTTCTATTTCAGACATAGTTCTTTCCTGTTTGGTGTTCCACATGCCTAATTCCATTATGTAACATAAATCTTCAAAAAATTAATTCTTGAATGTGAATGAAAAAGTATCATTCAGAACAATTGCTTCAAGCAATTGAAATTCATTTTTAGAGTTGATTTGTGTATATATATATATATACAATTCATTTTTTTTCAAAACCCCCAAAGTCCTTGATATGTATATTCACACAATATTCCTCCTTATTTAAATAGTAAGAGTTTTGTAGGTTGAAAGCCAAGGAATCTTCAGTAATCTTTTACTGCAATCCATCAAAAAAATAGAGTTTGTTTCTGTTATCTGGCTATACCCTGGTTGTTGAATGTGAATGGGGGTGCGGATGGGGATGGGGCAGCGTATTGTTCTGTCCTCCGGTAAATGTATTGAATGTGTGTAAGGGTTGAATCCCTGGTATAGTGTTGGGAATCATTGTAATCGTGTTGGGTGTCATTAAGGGCACATCATCAGGTGACCTCCTCATAGCTAATGTGTAATCTGGGGGGCAGGCGGTCCGAAGAACCACCTCATGTGGATGGATGGACTCACATTCATGATCCAAATCAGTGTGCTTCATTTGGAGGGACATGATCTCCTCTTCTTGTGCATGGGTCAGATCGTTGGTGGTAGTACGCTGAGGGCTGCATCTCCTATGAACATCATGTCTCCTCTTATCCTTTTTGTAGTACAGGGCTGCAAATGCCAAGATGTTCAGAAACAGCAGTGATGCTCCAACTGCTATCGTAACGCTCAGCTCTGTTGAGTAGTCCCTCTGATCCACTGAAAATGGACTTGGTTGTTGTTTGGGATCATCCTGCTTGGCAGTGGGAAAGGCTGACGTGACAGGTACAGAATTCTTTCTCGTGGGTCTGAAAGTGATGTCCGTGGATGGCACTTTAGTTGTTGTAGAGGTATACTGAGAAATGTCATTGAGATTATGCAGATGAGGTACCAGCTCCAACCAGAGGTTCACCTTATTGGCTCTATAATGTTCTTTAACTCTTGGTTTTAATCCAATATGGAGATAAAGTTGATCTTTCTGGGAATATCTGGTCCATGCTACTTCTTCAAAGCGGTTGGGTTTGGTATGGATGAATTTTGTGTCTTGAGGAACTGGTTGATTTGGATCACTAAGAAAGAAAAAAGCAATTATGAGAACAAAATCATTTTATTCATTTTCTTAATAGAAATAGTACTAGGTTGACATCAAATTGAAGAGGTAATTCAGCTAGTCTTTTGAGTGTTTAGAAGTATAAATCCCATTGCAGGCAGATTGCTTGATGGATGATAATGTAATTTGAGTAAGCCTCACATTCTTTTACAAATGGGCTACTATCTACCCAAAGATTTTTAAATGTATGTACCTATTCATTGTCTCATAGGCAAACTAACAGAGACAGCATGGAGTAGTGGAAAAGATAAGATTTGGAATCGGCAGGTGAGGATTTGAGTCCTAGTACTGCTACATAGTAGACATAATTAATATCTAGAAGAGGCTCCGATAGCCTCATCGCCCTTCTCTGTAAAATGAGATTAATCTTACCTGTCATGCCCACCTAACAATGTAGTTGGCAGAATCAAAATCATATAGTATTGCAAATTGGAGAGCACTATAAAATAATATTTGTCACTATTGAGTAATAATAATGTCTTCCTCAAGTAAAATATCAAAATAAATTTAACTATTGAGTAGTGCAATATATATGTAAGCTTATTTAATAAACTTCAAAAAGGTAAGAACTAAGAAAGCACTAATTTTTGAAGCACCACAGTATAGAATTTTGAAGGAAAAAAAGGAAGAATATCCTGCTGTTATTAATCTATTAAATCATTCGGGCACAAAATGTATATTATTTTTAAATGCTTAAAGGAATATTTTTATTACATTATAGAAAACTTTATTCCTTAGGTACGTACCCAGTTTTAGCAAAATTTGTCCAGTATGTCATTACAACTG
This sequence comes from Myotis lucifugus, assembly GCF_000147115.1. Classification (NCBI taxonomy): domain Eukaryota; kingdom Metazoa; phylum Chordata; class Mammalia; order Chiroptera; family Vespertilionidae; genus Myotis; species Myotis lucifugus. The sequence continues at coordinate 992,881 of NW_005871212.1, read as the reverse complement.
CACTCAGCATCACGTCATTTTTGGAGAAATTGCAAGGAAATAACTCTGTAGGTCCAATCATGGGGATTCCTAGTACATAGGGAACCTCATCTCCATGAGCTGCATCAGCCCACGCAGGAACCTGATCTGTTTGGCAATGATGGTAAAAGGCATAGAAATATGTAGGTGAACCAAAGTTTGAGTGAAGATCTGCTGTAGCAACAGCTGGTGCCACCCACTGATGGTCCGTAAACAAGGCCAATAATGTCTTCCTTCTGGTTTCGGGGTTATGACGGTCAGCCCAGTCAGTATACATGAATTTAATGGTTTCTCTCAAAACATCTTTGCCTTCCGGATATCCATATAAATTATCAACAAAATTGGAAACAGCAAAGTCAAAATCACTAGCTGATATACCATCATCACTATCTACTATATTTTCAACAAATTTTAATCCCTCTCCTTGGTTAACTCCTAACATTATATCATAGTTGAGAAATTCTCCTTGCTCCATCAATATCTGAGGGTCATCTGGTATTACATCACCATCAATCACAGGTCCAAAGGCTATGTGGTATCGTGCTGGTTGAATATCTTGGTCAACAAGTTCTTTGTAAGGCTTCTTCTGTAGGCATTCCACCAATTCTACTGTATCTGAAACATTGCAGCCAACTTTTGTGGCCAACATTCTAGCATATTTTGCAGGCTGGAAACTAACAGCCCAGCTGGAAAGGGCTGTTCCACTTTGAGCTATTGCTCGTTGAAAAAGTCCTATGGGAAAAACAACAAAGAATTTTAGATGACTTTTGAATAATGCTGTGGTAAAACAATAACATTAGATATTTCAGACATGTATCTAAAAACCCAGATACAACTCAAGAACGAAAGATAAAGACATTTTTGCTTAAGAGAAGGCACATAAGGGCATCCCCAGGGTATAATGAATTAGAGAGGAGGACTACGTCTTCTGCTTTGAGTTACAATCACTTTAGGGATCAAGAAGTTTAAATTGTGTCTGTCTCAAAGCGGAGAGGAGGAGAACATGTAACTACTAGTGGAAAAAAGGCCCACATTTGTCTGTGCTCATCATGGAAACACCTTTGTTATTATCAAAGCCAACCAGATGGAACCAACTCTCTCCCTACTATCTCTTCATCAGACTCTCTGTTGTCTTTTGAGGATATTTCCTCCAGTTTGGCTGCATATGTCTTCCTTCAAAATGGCTCCAATGCTTGTTTTAATCAGATTTTATTTGAAAAAGAATTGTTCAGAGCTCACCTTGGGGCTGGGGATTTGCTAATACCCTGGGGATAGCCCTGAGGCACACAAAACAGAATATCACTGCAGACATCCTCTTCCCAGCTTTTTGTGTCAGACATAGTATGCTGAATATTCATCTTTCAAACATAACATTTTCACTAGGTTAAAGAAAAAAACATCAGCAGAGGATTTTGTGGGGTGTGATTTAACTTCTTTCAGTTTTGAATGTGCACTGCTATGTTTTATCATAAAAAATGCGAAGTACATGGCCCGCTGCTTTTCACTTAATTGCATTTAAAAATTAGAAATCACAGTCCCATATACAGTTTGATTAGAACTGCATGCCACTCATATTTTCAAATGCACTTTATCTACCCATTAAGATATTTTCAAATAAAATCCTTGTGTTAAATTTATCTATTTTCTTTTTAAAAAGTACATTTGTTACCATTTTCCAAATGCAGCTTTGTCGACTGGTTATTTAAACACATGCTCAGTTATTCATATGTGTTAACGAGATAAGAACAGTTTTCACAAAGGTGCTAAAACAGTTTCTGAATTAGAAACAGAATTTTAGATTTTTCTCCAAATGCATATATGTATTCAAAATGCAGTCTATAATATGTTCCTAGATAATTCTAAAAACAATACTAATTTAAATTTGTTTTGGTTTCTGACATCTTTATGAATATATTTTTAGTTTGCTAGAGCAAAGTATGCCAGAGTAAATGATATAAATACAGATAATTTCAAAAAATTATATAGGCTATGTGTCAACATTAGCTCAGAGAAATATTTGACTAATTAAAAACTTGACAACTAATATAAACCTTGTGATTTCTATAATATTTTTCCCCTTTAAGGGGCTTAATGACATTAACTATATATACCAAAAATGATTTTGCAGAAAATACCTATCATTAAATATAATCTGAAAGATGCCACCTGGATGGTATTGGGAATCATATAGTTTATCATTAGTGAGAGTGCTTGTTGTGTGTACACAAGCTGTGGTTGACTCCTGGTTGATATAGGCCTAAGCATTGCTACAGCTCTGGGGAGTTTACAGACTTTAAAGTCTGTCTGTACTGGAGACAGAATTAGCCCGATGATTTCCAGACATCTCCCAATCAGGCAGCTTGTGGAGATAGGCTTAGGACTAGATCAAACATAAGTCCACTGTGTGGCCAGGTATGAACAGATTTCCTTGAAGAGGCTGATGGAATGCTGTATTGTTGACTGTTTGCCATTTGCCACTGTTTACATCATCCATTGATAATTAATGCTAGCCAATGAGCTAACTGATTCATCTTTTTATACGGAATGCTAGTTTTATACTGGCTGGAACTGGTTTGGGTGCCCATGTTTGCTTTACATTTACAAAAAATTTTAGAAAACCTGGGAGGAAAGAACATTTGCAATCAAATGACCCTAAGATCTAAACAGAATTAACCAATGTCAACCTAGATAAAATATTGGCTTACTATAGTCCCTAGCTAGAACTATATAATCTGTTCTTTTTTAAAAAAAAACACTCTGTTATTTCATAATAAGCCATTTCATTACCAACCAAATCTCTATACAATTGGAAATGTTCTCATATGTGCCATTTTGTCATCTCGAGTCAGAACTCTACTACTACATATGAGATGGTACAGAAATGATGTCTATAAGTTAGGTCCATAATAATATATGATAAAATAATAATAATAATAATAAGTAATATATGATTCTACAAATACATATACTCATTTAATTACTTGCTTATTTTTCAAAATCCCACATAAATGTATCTTTGATACCAAAAACAAATATCCTATATTTGGTGCTTATATCATAAAACTCAGACTTACAAATTAAGATGTTTTATGAACACTTGACAATGTATATTTTATATATATAAAATGATGAGAAGTACAAAATATAAGATGGCCTATGTTGATGTCTATTTTCTATCTTTCCATCTCTTATGTGTGTGAAATGGAAAGAAACTATTTGTTTTTGCAAACTTCTCCAATAAAACACTTTTTGTTCTTGAGGATACAAGTTAATGATGTAAGTTGAATGAATGACCAAACTCACGGTGAGATGGGAGTCAATAAAAAAACACACAACAACATAAGGAGCTTTGGGCTGGCACTTAAAAAGGGTATCAAGGCCAGAAAAAGGAGACAAGAAAAAATGTTTCGTGGGTTTAAGCAGCCTCAGTGCTCCATGCTGCTTTGCCAAGTTCTTGGAGGGAAAAACAGTTTTGGAGTTGAAAATAGAAAAAAAGTACAAATTCAGACCTATATTTTTTTTAATTGAAAACTCTACTAGTGACCTTGATGCTTTGACAATTTTGGATCATGCATGCAAAATAATCAAACATCTATTCTCCACTCAGGCAACAAGTGAAAATCTAATTTCTAGACAAACTAGCTTATAACTCCTTCTTTCTTACTAGCAAAGGGTTTTAGATGTCTATTGTCTCAAAAGTAGATTATACACAATCCTTAAATAAAAACACACCTTGTCTTTTATTTTGATTACTGAATAAACAGAGATAATAGAACTGTGAACATCCTTGAAATTCCCTAAAAATCACCCTTTGGAGAAAGGAAAAGTAACTGTGATGTGAACTATTCTGAAGTGTGCTTGAAAGGGCTTCCTTACCAAGCTCCACAGGAGACAGAAAGTTTGACAACAATCTGAGCATGCATAAAAGCTGAAGAAACAAAATTCTAAACAGTTATTGAGTTCAACCTGACACTCAGTTTGAACAGAGAAATATATACAGAGCATCACATACTACTGATGGTGGTGGCATGCAGACACCAAAATTGTCAAAATTTGCAACCTGCATAATACCTTTGGTTGAATTGCTCCAACGGTTACCTTCAGAATAATGGGATAAAGTCAGCAGATTGACACACGAACCCCCAGCGCCAGATCCAAAAACAGTGATTCTTAAGGGGTCACCACCAAAGAATCCAATGTTTTCACTAGTCCATCTTAAAGCCTGTATGAGATCAAGGAGTCCATAGTTTCCTTTTGCAGCCTGATCTCCTGTGCTCAAGAAACCTGGAAAATAAAAATAAAGAGACACCTTAGAAACAACCTTTTGATTTGACATAAATCAAATCAGAATTAAATTTAAATATAACTGAATCCTGTGTTCATCAAGATGAGTACATGTTTTTTAGTAAAAAAAAAAAATATTTCCCACCAGAATAAAAAAAAATACTTTAGGAAGAATAGTAGAGACTAAAATTTGAAAATTGACATTCATCTTCCCCAAGTTATCCAGGTAATAGGCAACAAGGGGCAGATAAAGGGAATGAAAACATTCTGAGAGACCTCAGGGAGAGATTCTAGAGGCCAAGTTACTTGGTGGGGATATTTGGGACAGTATCCTGGGGCACATGAGAATGTGCTTTCGCATAAAACACTGTGTCAGTCCTCAGGTTGCTCATGGTCTAACATGGCTGGAATTTAAAGTATGTGCAGCAGAGTGCAGGATGTGAGGGTGGAGAACGTGTATTTTTCTAAAACTTGTGCATAAAATCATATGCAACTCTTTGCATATATGTGTATGTACATTTTCATCAATAATGGCCCGTGGTTAAGAAATAATCACTGTTAGAGGTAATTTGAGACCACCTTTTGGATTACCTTAAATGCTAAACTGAGGATATTTGCACAATTAGAAAACAGTGTAGAAAGAAGGAGAAGGGATTAAAGAACATATATGCATAACCTATAGACACAGACAACAGTGGTGATGGCCAGAGGGAAGGGGGGCAAAGGCTGGGTGGAGGTGGGAAAAGGAGGAAAAAATGGGGGCATCTATAATAGTGTCAACAATAAAAATAACGTAAAAAATAAGTGTAGAATAATTGAAGATTTTTGAAAAGTTCTGATTAATATTTCTGGAATGTTTAAATCTCTGAGGAGAAGTGTACTAGTATATTGCACAGTAAAAAGAATGGCCTAGGGGAGAGGTTGTAGGGGTCTGAATTGACAGGGTGGAAAAGGCAATTGAAAAAGAGGAGATAGATCCCATTTGTTTTGTCTTTCTTTGGTTTCCTTTGCCTAGTATCAGAAAAAATATTGCTATAAGAAATGTCCAAGATCTTACTGCCTGTGTTTTCCTCTAAGAGTTTTATGGTTTCAAGTCTAACATTTAACTAAAAAATTTTTGCACAGCGAAGAAAAATATCAACCAAATGAAAAAACAACCCACTGAATGGGAGAACATATTTGCCAATGATACATCTCAGCTGTAAAAAAAGAAGGAAATCTTATCCTTTGGGACAGCATGGATGGAGCTGGAGAGCATTATGCTAACTGAAATAAGCCAATCTGAGAAACACAAGTACCACTCATATGTAGAATTTAATGAACAAAATAAACTAATAGACAAAATAGAAATAGACTTAGAGAACAGAGTGACAGCTATCAGAGAGGAGGGGGAAGTGGGGGGAGGCTGGGTGAGAAAGGTGAAGGGATTAAAAACACACACAATATATTCATGGACACAGACAACTGTATGGTTATTACCAGAGGGAAAAGGAGGTAGGGGGAGACAGAAGAAGGTAAATGGGGGATAAATGGTGATGGAAGAAGAATTGATCCGGAGTGGTGGAACACACAATACAATGTACAGATGATGTACTATAGAATTATACACCTGAAATCTATATAATTTTATTAACCAACTAGAGGCCTGGTGCACGAAATTTGTGCACTCAGGGGATGGGGGGGAGGGAGTCCCTCAGCTTGGCCTGCGCCCTCTCGCAGTCTGGGATCCCTCGGGGGATGTCTGACTGATGTCTTAGGCCCACGCCCCACCGGCAGTCAGACACCCTTAGCGCTGCCCTGGATGCAGGTGAGGCTCCCACCACTGCCGCTGTGCTAACCAGCCATGAGCCCAGCTCAGGGCTTCTGGCTGAGTGGCACTCCCCCTGTGGGAGTGCACTGAACACCAGGGGTCAGCTTCTGCATCGAGCGTCCACCCCCTGGTGGTCAGTGTGCGTCATAGTGACTGGTTTGTTCTGCCATTTGGTCAATTTGCATATTAGCATTTTATCATATAGGATGTCACCCCAATAAATTCAATAAAAAATTAAATAAATACATAAAAATTTTAAAAATAAACAAAAGGAGAGAGAGAAAATACGGTGGCAGTAACAGCTGAATGACATCCTTATGTAGTAGTAGGTCCTAGAATAATATTTTTTCATGCTATGTCACGATAATAGTGACATGCCATAATAGGAACTTAACTCTTGTTTATATCAATTAGCCTGTGGTAAAATTGGCTTTGTTATAGGTCATTTCCCTTAAAGTCACAGAACCTATTGATGACATTAAGTGAGGACTTACCATATATTAAAGTTATAGAGAAAAGAATAAAAAATATTACTTTTATAACACTTTAAGCATATTCATTCATTTTCCTGACAATAGTTTTTATACTATATTTGTTATAACTTTTAAAATGAACATCTACTCTAATATACTTCTGCATTTGGAATAAATTTGGTAGAAAATATAAAAAGTATTTCATAAAATATTCCATTTTATATATTTGTATATTATGTAGAACATATTTTGAGATATATTACATGTAAATTGGTTAGTTATATTCAATTAATTAATTTCCAAACTCAACAAATTTATAGAATTAATTTTTAAAAATTGAATTTATTCCTTTATTGCAGAGCCATCATAGAAACTCAACATAATGGGTCAATTTAATGGTAAAAATTATTTAATCCCAATTTTAAAAATGTACTTCATAATTACATTTGTGAAAACTAGGCTGTTATAACAATACCTATTAAATGAGTAAAATCCATCTATACCCACAATGAATCTATGGACAAGAAGTTCTTTAGGATCATTATAGCAAGCAACAGATTTTGACAAATATGAAGAAATGCAGATGAATAGTTCTTCTTTCCTTACAAGAAGTAAAATTCTAAGAAAAAAACCCCCACTATAATCTCTACTCTATTGTGCACATATACATGTGCATGTATGTATGTATGTGTGTGTGTATAATGCTGAATTATTAAATAATCCTTGAGATGGAGATTGACTTTTAAAAAAATAGGTTCCAAGTAAAGATAGCTTTCTGGTCACACTCATTACTTTTTATTGAATCTGCATAACAATATAAGGAAATTTTCATGGGATCTTTTTATATAAAAGCACTTTCAAATACTCAATGGTCATATAAATGAGCATATTAAAATACAATACAAAAACATGACAGGGAACTCTTTTAACTCTATTTGCTATTAAGTGAATTTTGGTGTAAAACCTGTTAGCTTAAGCTCCTGAAGGAACTTATGACACGACTGATAGAATAAACCCTGAAAACAACATTATGAAAAGATTATTGTGCATTAGATAGTAAGGCTCTTGAAGGATAAAGGAGACGTGAGTGAGTGTGTGTGTGTGTGTGTGTTAGAGAGAGAATGAATGAAAGGAAAGCACACTCTAGGTAGTAATAAACTATAATTCTATGTTCACAAATATGGAATATTCAGATAGAAATTTGATTTTTGAATACAGCTTATGTCACTCAGGACAGAACCCTGGATATGTATTTAATTCCTCTTGAAATAATATTGAATAACTCCAGTTTCATTCAAATACATCTACATTCAGACAAAATTGACTTATTAATAAAATAATTGTCATTCAATATGGAACATGTAGAGAACCATTGTGATAAGATTATATGTCCCTACATTAACTGAATAGTATCCCTTTTATAAGGCGCACCAATTTTAACCACTCTGGCAGATTGGTCAAATATAAGAATTCTATAAAAAACATGTCAGTTCTCTGAAGAGTAACTTCTACTTTATATGTAATTTAAAGAAATCTTGTAGCATCTTCAAAAAAATTAAACAAAATGGACTGAATTCAAAAATTGTACTCTTAAGTATTGCATGGAAAGCAAAGCAAAACATGGGTAGAAGATGGTGTCCTAAACTTCGAATGTGCAAGCTACTCTGTCAAGCTCTAATTTTACCCATTGGTCCTGAATTGAATTGCCCTCATTCTTGGTTTCTATATCATGGGTATGCTGGTTTATCTATCTATCATCTATCCATCTTTTCAACTAAAATAGAGAGAATGTATAGAGCCACTAAGAATTTTATATTAGAAAAAACTAGTTGCTGCCTTTACTAAGGCCAGCCAACCAACCAAATTATATGTCTTTAGACCTGATAAACTGATGCTACATGATTGCATGAATTCTTTGATTTCTGATGCTATAATTAAATAAAACTGTAGCTCAGCTAAGAGCACAAAATGAGAAAAGTTAAATAAATCACCGCCTCAGAAGAGACAGTTTGCTAATTGCCTAAGTGATGTGCATTGACAGCATTCTTTATACCTTGTCATCCAATGAAATACTTTATTCATTTAAAGTTCTGTTTGAAAATTGTTAGCTTTGGTTTCCTTAACAGCAGAATCATTTCAGATCACTCTAGTTGGAACTTTATACTGCACTGCTCAACTATAGTCTAGCCATAGCAAAACTCAACTTTGCAAAAGATCTGAAAGTGTTGCTTTGGAAAGGTTGTTTCCTTAGTGTCACTAAAATTATTCTTAACAGATCGTTATTCACATTATCTGGCCTTTCCTGACCTTCAGTTGGAAGCTCCTAGAGTGTGTGACTAATTGATATCCTAACATACCAGCACATTATTTTTTTTAAGATAGAACCATAATGATTATAAAATAAACAACAAGCTCTTCTCCTTTTTTGGGGTATATATATGTGTATGTGGGGAGAAAGTAGCAGAATTTTTCAGAAAAAAATCAACTAATTTACTTGACTCAAATATAAAACCTTGACAAATATTACATCAGAAAGTAAAACAAACTTTAAAAGTTCATAATTACTATTATGCCAAGAATTATTTTACCAGCTCATTGTATCCATTACAATTGTCATTCAACTATGTGTTCAACCAGAATTTCTTTAATAGCATTCTTTTCACTTAAAAAGTCATTCTATAAAAAACATCTTCAATTATTGTTCTGCATGGAACTACTAGTTCTACTGACCTAATTAAATTTACAGAGCAGGTTTGGCCTCCATTCGATATTTACTAGACCTAGAAACTAGGATTACTTCCAGGTGTTAGAAAAAACATTAGCATGGAAAAATCAAATAAATTGAGTAAGGGGAAAATAAAGACATAAATATTGTGATCAAAGTACTGGCTTGGACTACTGATGTCTACAGAACTCAGATAGCTCTCTGATAGGAAGACTTGAAGGGGTATGAGGGGAGCTAAGTTATCTGGCAGCAGCCCTGCAGTTTATAGGTTGATCCAATTTATATTTAAGTCTCTTACACACAAACTTATAGGCAATGTCTTTGAATGTAAAACAAAAAGAAAGCAGCGTGCTTCTCCATAGAAAAATGATCCGAATGTATTCAATGAAGAAACTGAGAGCAGGAACAATACAGACTGTTTACATTTGAAGTGACATCTAGAATGTCAGAAATTTAAGACATCAGTGATTCTATACTGTAGCTGTGCTTTCTTTTTGGTGGGAAGGGGAAATATGAATAACTATGTTTATGGTGTTTAACTTCTGGAAGTTTTAAACAGAATATACAGGGGGTCCCTAAAAATGTATACACACTTTTTTTCTGATAGTTCAATTGATATTCCTTTCATTTCAGGTTTAACCTGTTATAATTAATAATTATTCAAAGTGTGCATATATTTTTTGGGAAACACGTGCTATATATAATATATATATAATATATGTATATATATGTATATATATACACACATATGTATATGTGTGTATACATCTATCTATACACATATACACATATAGGTAAATATATATATACATATATAAATATATATATGTATATATATATGTATTCCACTCCATGTAGTTCATTCTATACATAAAAAAGTAGGAAAAAAATCTATGTTCATCAATGCCATCATATGAATACAGATAAGTGTAGTCAAATTGATAAATAGTTTGACATAGAGACCATACTGAGCATTAAAGAGCCAGCCTTATAGACATGACATTTTAAATAAATGGTAATGAGGCATCCTTCTGGGAACTTGGGACTGTAGATCAGAAAATAACTCATGAAGGATTTTGCATCTTAAACATAAAAGGATTTAAAACTGTGTGATTAATACTTAAATTCCTTCCAACTGAAAAGGCAACTGGAAATCCCATGTGCTAACTCTGTCTTCTTAGTTGCTATGTCCAATCCATTTTTCCTTATCTTCTATCTCTGTCTCTTGCTTTCCACTCATGTCACTGACTTATTCTAGGTTCTTCTCTTTTAGAGTCATGAAATCCTTCTACTAGTCACTCGACCTCCAATCTTCCAGCAAACAAGTATTACCTTCTACTAGTCTGTCACCAGACTTGCTTTTGAAAAATATTCTGTTCTAATGGGGAGACATTGCTGCATCAAAGGAAAATTCTCATGTAAGATATAATTGATGCTTTCCCCTTTGTTTTCCCTTTAAGTCAAGATTATTTAAAATATAATGTTTTAAGGTTCCCCAAATTGAAAATTTGGATTCTACATAAGGAAAAAAACACACACAATACCGTTTAATTATCTATCACTGCTAGCCAGTTTCCTTGCTGTTATGTTCTCTTGAAAGCTAGTGTCTACTTCTTTATATGTATCGTCTGGCAGAAACTTTCTCTGAATTGAGGCTATCTAATATCATAATTTCGTGTTATTTTTAAAATTTTATATTTTGGTACAGTTATTTATTTATTTATTTATTTATTTAGAGATCATTTGCTTTTTAATGGCTCATCTTTGGGAAGGTCAAAATGAGCTACTGGCCAAGGCTTCTGGCTCCTGACAGCTGGACACGAAGGCATATAAGAAAGATGCCTGGAAAGAAAATACCTGTGGTGTTTCCCTATCATTCAGCCCCAAATTCCCAACATTTTCACCATTTCCAATGTAAACAACTGAGGTTGAGTCTTCTGTGTCATATTCAATTTTAACATTTACAACTTCTTCCAAATGGAACTAAAATATTAATTTTAACCAATTTCTTCTGAATATAGATAGTCAGGGAGAGAAAACGGCCCCAATTTGCTTAGCTCTGCATTATGTACACTATCTACATTTCAAGAATGGTCCAAGATACTGGGGAAAAAGGAACCCCAGACACAGGCTTCCAATCATCCCTTTTATTCTACTGCCCAACCTAAGGCTGTTAATGGTCACACTTTTTGGTCTGCATGTCCAAAAACCAAAAATAGCTAATCTAACATTCCCTGAAGTAGGCTATTGTGTACTTCTTGTCTATTTCAATTTGGAAAACAAAACTGATATCAAACCTGACAAAATTCCTGTGCTTTATGAATAACTGCTTTCACAAAGAAGGGATAAAGGAGAAATCTCCCTTCTAAAAAGACTATTCAAAGAAATCACATTGTCCATTTCTAATTGTTCTAATTATGCAGGAATGTGTCTGATGATTTAAATGCACACTTTGCTTCAACACATGACATTGAGGGAGCCACAATGGCTCCATTTAAGAAAAGCCTGCAGAAACTATGTATTTCAGAACTATTCTATACTAGAGGTCCAGTGCACAAATTCGTGCATGGGTGAGGTCCAGCCAACCTGCCCCAATCAGAACTGATCTGGACAGGTGGGGGGAGGGGCCAGGGGTGGTTGGCCGGCCAGCCTTGCCCCCTGGTTGAACTCCCTGTTAAACTCCTGGTTGAGGAGACAATTTGCATATTAGCGTTTTATTATATAGGACTAGAGGCCCGTTGCATGAGAGATTCGTGCAATAGGCCTTCCCTTCCCCTGGCTGCTGGCACTGGTTTTCTTCCGGCACCCGGGACCCAGGCCTTTGCTCCGGACGGAGCCTTCAGTCTTCGAGGCTCCAGACAGACCCTTCAGTCTTCGCTCCACAGCTTCACCCTTACCTATGCAAATTAGCTGCCATCTTTGTTGGGTTAATTTGCATACTTTCCTGATTGGCTGGTGAGCGTAGCAGAGGGACAGTTAATTTATATGTTTATTGTTAGGTAAGATAGCTTCAGGAGCAATAAAAGTTCTGTAAATTCTATCTAATGCATATTTTGGTCTGGCTTATGTGATTCCATTATAATGTGAATGTGTGTGCACTTTGTAATTTATTAATTGTATTTATAACTTGTTCATATTCTTTATTTTCTCTGAACTGTGTGCCTGCCCCACAATGGCCATTCTATACAGATTTGCTGAATGAAGGAAGACATCAATGCATTACAATTCTATTAGCACATAGGGGCCAACAAATAAACTTTCCAAATGAAAGAGGTCTGTGTATCTATAGCAGTGGTTCCCAAACTTATTTGGCCTACCGCCCCCTTTCCAGAAAAAATATTACTCAGCCCCTGGAAATTAATTTTTTTTTAAATTTTAATAGCAGTTACTCATCGCCCCCAAATGCACCTGTGGCCATCACCACCCCCCTGGATCGCTGCAGCGCCTACCAGGGGGCGGTAGCGCCCACTTTGGGAATCACTGATGTATAGTATTTCTTAGGTGGCAGCAATGGGAATTTAAAAGACAATCCTTTCTGCAGCCAATATGTAGAGAAAAGTTCTTAGATGTAGAGTGTGTGGCAGTAGCTTTAAACGTAGAAAAATAGGACAGTACTGGGTAGGGCTTTCCTGAAGAAGAGGACTATGGGACCAGCAAGCAAGCCCATATTATTGGCCAAAGAACATAAAGTTTGAGAGGCATTTGAGATTCTCTCATTTGTGTTGTGAAAAGAGCACCAAACTTAGTAGGACAGCTTGGGTGTATAAGCAAGTTACCATGTGTGAACCAGTTAATTAGCACCTCTGAGTTTCAGATTCCTAATAAACAAGACTAATAGTAGTATGTACCCTACCAAGTTGTCATTATTAAAAGACTAGAAGCCTGGTGCACATAATTCATGCGGGGGTGGGGGTGTCCCTCAGCCCAGTCTGTACCCTCTCGCAATCTGGGACCCCTCAGGGGATGTCTGACTGCCAGTTTAGGCCCAATCCCTTCCTCTCTCCCTCTCTCCTTCCCTCCCTCCTCTCTCCCTCTCTCCTTCCCTCCCTCCTTTATTTCATCCTTTCTTCCTTCTTTCCTCCCTTTCTCTCTCTCTCTCTCTCTCTCCTTCTCTCACTTCCCTATCAATTTTGGAATTACATGTTAAATTTACTTTTCTATTTAATCTCCTAAATATTGAACAGTTTGATGATCTTTCTTTGTTTTTCTTGATCTTTCCATTTTTTGAGGAATATAGGTCAGTTATTATTTAGAATGTCCCTTAATTAGGGTTTGTTTAATATTTCTCATAATTATTTCCTCAGGTTATGAGTTTTGGGCAGAAAAGTCATAGAAATAATGTTGTGTTCAACTCAATGCAATATAATAGGAGGCACCGCATGTTGATTTATCCCATTTAGTTAAGATGTTAATTTCCAGGTTTCTCCAATATTAAGTTACTATGTTTCCTTTATATTTAATAAATAGAGACAGATTATGTTTATACTCTGTAAATGTCCTGCTTCTCATCACACTTTCTTCCACTAATTTAAGCATTTGTTCATGCTTCTTATGTGAAGCAAATATTAATTTTATCATTTATTTTATTATTAGTTGCAATTGGCAGTAAAAGATTTCCATTACCCCCAGTTTGCATTCATTATTCATTCATTCATTTATATTGTTATGAATTCATGAGTTCTTATTTATTCTAGGGGTTATAAACTTTTACTATCCTTTAATATGATACTCAAATTGTCCCTTATTTGGCCAGTGGGATTCTTTCCAAGCTGCCTTTTATGTCATTTTGACATGTTCTTATCATCTTTCAACACATCCTTACTTCTCTTTGGTAAAATAAAAAAATATCATTTTTGCAAGAAACCGCTAATTCGTATTGGGTCTTGGTCTTTGCTCTGGTTAAAATATTTGACCAGTTAAAATTTTTGGATTGTTTTTCATGGATAAAGCAATTTGATGTTTAATTAAATTTACAAATTGATTTAATAAAAATAAATTAATTAAGCTGATAAGAAGTAATTACAAAAATTACCAAAAATTAATAATTACAGAAAGCAGAAAAGAAGCTTATTTCTGAATTTTGGAATATAAGGATATCTCATTTGTGAAAAAGTAGCATGCAATGAGGTAAAAACACTCATCTGGAACAATGCTAAATAATCTCACAAACACCACATATACAAGTACCAACACACCACTATACACACACAAACACACATACACACAAATACCTACAAGAATAACAAAACTATAACTCAGCCTAGCTAAAAATACTTTTAATGACTTCAAGTTTTTGAAATCCGGAGAGAACATGCCAATGTGAGTAGCCTATATGATACCACTAGAATAAAATAAAGTCAATGATGAGGGCAGGGGAAAGGATTCTTCCTCTAGCACTTCAAATCCTTTGGAAACTGTAACAGACAGGAAAGATGTACACAAGGTGATTCAGCGCCCAATCCTTAGGTTACCTCCATCTGAGCTGCTGCCACATTGAATTGTCACTTGAGTATTGGTCTATCTTCCTACATAGAGAACATCTTTGTGTTCTTCACACTTAGTTACCATTGAATAATATTCCATGTGATATTTAATAAATATATAACAAATGAATAAACTTCCTAGTAGGGTTTCTATCCCTATGCTCTCTTGCCTGATGATACATGTAATTTAAATGAACAGGGCTTTCACTTAATTCTCAAAATACCCTGGGAATAAGGGAATATTAATATACACAATTCTCAATATATTAGAACCTTTTCTGTAATTTAAGAATTATATATATAGTTAGTATTGGGTCTTGGTCTTTGCTTAATGTTTAATTAGTTACTGATATTAGTTACTGATATATAATATAGTTACTGATTTCTTTTTATGCACAGCCTAAATACAGATATAGTTGGACTATTCTATGTTTACAAATACCAGAAAAATCTGGCACATTTTATGACATTATGTAGACACAATTACTCAGAAGAAATGACCCAGAAGATGGACCTACTAAAAATAATATGTTTATTTTTGTCTAATGTAATTATTCACAATTATGGGCATAATAAATAAATACAAAGGTATAAACAAGAATGGTGTAAGTATTCTACAACAAATGGTCTAGAAACATATGTAGATTGAGAAAAGTCTCAGATTAGAAGTAGTGAAATCTAAATTACACTAAGCTTTTTCCCAATAATCTGATCTCAAATAAAACTGGAATGATAATCCTAATTTCTCAGGCTCTCAAAATTTTAAATTTGAAATATCTTTTTAAAGAACCCAAATTTTCCTGGGAAGTTTCAATTAGTGGTTCTTAAGAGACAAGCTTGTGAACCCTAGATTAGGGCCATATGGTATGCATTATGGAGCAGCTGCTGGTGTACAGAAAGGCATTAGAACAGGGAGCCGGAATATCCTGAGGCAAGCCACTAATACCAGCTACCAACATAGCAGCACCAGAAGTTAGCCTCGGGTCATCTTATTTACTAATGCAAAAGGGATATATGATAGGTCTTAATTAGATGTGAACAATAAATCCACCTAATAATGAAAATTCGAATTTTTGTTTTTTGCTTTTGTGTTCTACTTAAGCCTATGTAACATGGCATGATTGGCCCCTGCAATCCATAAGAAGTATTGCCTGAAGCCCCCAGTCTATTGCTGTGTTTGTTAACCAGTGAAGGCTCACCAAGGAGGAAATTATTTCATGTAACTGGGCCTTCAGTTAGAGGAATTGTTCAAAAGTTTTCCTAGCCTAGCAATTCCTGCAGTAGCTAATATGGATCTTCAGCTCAGAGGGTCATAGAATGCTGTTCAATAGCAAGGAAATATTGAAACACGTACAAGGTCAATTTAGAAGAAGCAGTGATCTGAATCTCTCCCCCTCCCCCCAGGGTGCCCTCACATTAAGCTTGGAATTATAATTGAAAATAAATCTTTCGTGTCTGGGTGACAAGCCTGAGGTCCTGTCCCGGGTGCAGTTTTCACTAAGCATTCTATTTTCCAGCTTGAAGTCACTGTCCTTTTCAGCTGATTGGACCTGCAAATGCCACGGTAGGATGTTGGCTGCCAAGTGATTAGCTATTCAAGAAAAAAGTGAAACAAATCTCTGTATTAATATACATGAGGGGGAATGAGAGAGAATCTGAGACCGGAAGGCACAGAGGCCGATGTTACAAGCCGTGCAGTAAGGCATACTCCCCCAGATCCAGTGGTGGGATCAGACCCCAGAGGAAGGGTGACATTTGGCAGCGGTGGGGCAAGAGACAGCTGCCATGGGTTGAAGTGACAGCTTGATTTTCTAGTACTTAATGTAAAGAGTTCGTCTTTTCTTTTCCAGAATGAAAAGAACACCTTGTTATTATGCCACTGAGCAAAAGGCATATACGTGCAGAATTCAATCTTTTTTTTTTCACATTGAGGATTGGAGTGGAGCTATACTGAAAGGAAGGCATAATTTTTTTATTTTAATTTGCTAACTTACAAAGCACTTTACAGCAATTAGTAGCTAGTGAAGGACATGTATATAGCCTTTCTTCCTTCTGTTAGAAATCTCCCTTCTTTCTCTTAGAAAATCAGATAATCAGGAAGATCACTTAATATTACAAATATAAATCTTTTAATGATAATAATGCATTGAATCAGCATTTGTTGGGCACCTACTCTTTGCCCTGAACTCTGCTAGTTACTCAATATAGAAAGTTTAATAAGACTTGTTCCCTGTTCTTCAGAAAGTTAGGCTTCACTTGAATGTTTCCTTGAATGTGTTCCTTGACCTTCCTGCAATCTCACCATGAAGAAAGTGTGTGAAAGAGTTTTTGGATTCTACCTCCTGAGTCAGAATATCTGGGGGAAGAGCCTAGACTGGGGGTGGAAGCTGCACTTTTTGCAAGTCCCAGGTGATTTTGATGTACACTAACATTTGAGAACTCTGATGCCTTACACGTAAAGAATTCTTACCAAAAAATTAAGACTGGAAAGAACTTCAATAGCTAGTGCAATCAATTATTTTACAGATGAGAAAACTAAGAATCAGAGTACATAGAAATTGCCTGATGTCACTTGGCTGGTCAGGAACCCAGTTTTCAGTGCTTGTATAGGGTAAAAACTAGATTGTGGGTTTCTTTTTTAAAAAATTAATTAATTAATTAATATTAGAGAAACAGGAAGAGAGAGAGAGAAAGACATCGAAGTGGGAGAAAAATATCTATTGGATGCCTCCTGTCCTACCGACTGGGACTGGGCAGCAACTGGGGCATGTGCCCTGACCAGGAATGGAACTGGCAATCCTTCGGTGCGTGGGAGAATGCCCAACCAACAGCCACAGTGGCCAGGGAGGTTGTGGACTTCTGTACTCAAACAATTCACTACATTATATATATTTCTGCTTTATTTTTTTTTTTTTGCTTTACTAATCAACTCTTTCTATGTAATAGTGTTTTGTGTTATAGGACTAAAATGGTAAAAGTTTGGAATATGAAAATATCTAATCTGTTGACCTCTTATCCACCCTTAACTATTCTAGACAAGCAGGGGTATTTTCCCATGGGGAAAAAAAATTCTCCCACAACAAAAAATGAATGTGTGAGGCCTATTCTATATACTTTTATTAATTTTTCTTGTAGTTAACAATGCTAATTTTATCTACAAATTATCTGATTTTCCAATGTAAAGGAGAACTGAATTTTAAAATGTAGGACAAGAAAATACTTAATCTTACTTTTAAGATTCTATCTACCATGGGGAAAAGAGTTCTCTTCAAAACTAATTTTATTATTCTCTTTGCAAGGACATTATTTTCAGAGCTGAAATGTCTATGTGGTGTAAATCAGTTGTTTGTGTTTTTTTTGTTCTATGCTCAGAGAAGATGGAAAACATCTGGCAGTTTTCTCTGGCAAGATATTCAACGCAAATCTTTACTCCTCAGGCAAAATTATGATTTCTTTTTGTCTACATTGTACGGAGCTATTCTCCAACTCTTACATAAATGGATAAGTACATAATGTAGATGGATATTTGTTGATCAGAGCCAAGTTGTAGTAGTTTAATTTGCAATTTATTTGAATAACATTAATTATAATAAAAGCAATGGTATAAATTCTACAGAAAATAATTTGCTCTTTAGGTTTTTCACCTGTTGGCCATGCCAAAAAAAAAAAAAAGATAATGCAGCATTCTAAGAATTTTCTGAGCTTATTTAAGAGGAAGACCTACGGGTATATTGCACCTGATCAGGGGCCATAAGTTTGCCCACGAACAGGGCCACCTCATGAAGAAATTGTCATGGCACAAGGGAGTGAGCCTTCAGGGAACACCTTTCTTGTAACTCACACAAAGGTGACTTATGAATTAGTGGCCGCTGGCCCAAGAGGTCCACAAGCTCCCACCAATTGTTCAGCATTGTTGTGTGTAAATAGGCTTAGACTCTTCCTAGATGTTGAGAAAAGGCTGTCCTACCATCCTTACAAAGAAAAAAAAATACTACTAATAAATACTACACTGAAAATTAGCCCCATTTTAAGTAAACATTATTTGAAAAGTTTTCATTTCTTAGTGACCCTTTCTTTGAATATAAAACTATCAGTTGCCTATTTTGTAAGTAGTTTCCTTCTTTTTTAAAAAATCACATTTGGTTGATATTGCTATCATTGAAGATGAAGAATTAATTACACCAAAGCACACACAGTGCGCTGACTCCTAAGAAGGGGCAGCACCAGCTATTGGTACAAGTTTGGCAAGAAAGCAAACTGTAATCTCCCACTAATCTGAGCTGATAGAGTCATACTGTGCTCAATGGTAAAACAAAACAAAACAAGAACACCTTTCCTTATTAAAAGCTGTGTGTCAGATTCTGCCCAGAGAACCTAGCTCTTAGGAACAAGTGTAGCTCCGAGGGTAGAAGGGGTGATCAATATTTGATTATCTATATATCCTAGGTCAGAGCTGCTGTTTTCCCCAAGCTGGGCCATAGATTCTCTTGAATTATTTATGATCAGAAGCAAAGACTGTTAACTTCTCAAACTCAGCTTCGAGGCCCAGCACCATCTGCTCCATGCATTTGACCTCCCTCTCCCTCTCTTTTCCTTGGCCTCTTTGAGTCAGCCAGGGCTGACTTTCATTCCTTCCCTTTTGGGAGTGTCCCTCTAGGCGTTAGCTATGCCAGTGTCCTTTGACTTGTGTTTCCTTTGTCATCTTAAAGTTTCTCTGTATCAGGTTCCCACTCCTCAAGCAATCGTTTTATTTTTGTTTTACAGCCTTTTCCCCTGAAACAAATAAAAACCTTAATTTAGACCAAATAAATAAAATTCAAATAAAAGCACATCTTTAAAGGCTGGGGAGGGTGGGCGAGAAGAACTTGTATGCATATGTGCATGACTCGTGGACATAGACAATGGGGTGGTGAGGGCCTGGGGAGGGGACGGGAGCAGACTGGAAGAGGTTAATGGGGGAGGGGGGGGCTATGTAATACTTTCAACAATAAAGATTTAAAAAATAAAAACAAAAACACATGTTTAATATATATCTTTGGTCTTTCCAGGATATGAGCTAATTGCATGATATAGCAGTTAATAATGGTGATTAGTCCTATGTAATATAACCAGAATTTTTTAAGAACCTTACACTATTCTAGGCACCTGGTTAAGTATTTTGCATACCATGTTTCATTCAGTCTATATAATAACCTTCAATCGTAGATGAGACTTTGAGGTTACCTAATGAGTTAATGACAGTCAGACGGAAACCCTTTGTCCTGAAAAAAAATATGCTTTTAATATTTTGATAATAAACTGTGCCTTTTTGCATGTTCTTTTAAGCAAAATATTCATCTGCTGTCACAACTTAAAAGATGACTTTTTCTGGGCTTCTAAGCATCTCTCTTCTGAACACTTAACTTTTTTCTCCCTTAACAAATCATCCAGCCTACATAACCTCTTTCTCTTCCTTGATAATATAATCTTCTCCTTTCCATAGGTCACACACTGGAACAAATGTATGATCCATTTGTGACAATGAAACACAGCAGCCTCCGTCTTATAATACAAAGGCACAATCAGAGAGGAGAAAAATAACTAAGCAAAAAAAGAAAGTGAGAGAAAACTTCTCTGGTTTTAAACATAACTCAAGAGAAAATGTGTCTTTCATCAAAAGTATTTCTAGGCTAATGACTTGTGGTTTCTTCAGCCTTCATTTAAGTAGAATAGGACTCACTTTTCATGCAGTGGGTAAGTGGATAAAGCACTCATTCAATTCCACATGAGTTTTAAAGAGAATGTGAACTACCTTCACTTGATGTGATCACTCCTCTCCAAGAAAGCTCCTGGGGACAGAACTGTCGTTTAATTTCAAGAAAGGACCATGTTCCCAGTTGTGAAACTTAAAGAGAACAGCAGTGGACCTTTGCCCTGATTACTCTATTCTTTATATCTTCTGTCTGGATTATATGGTTCTAAGAAATGGGTAAAAACTCTCTTAATTGTATTCAGAGCATATCTATTGGACCAGCTGAGTTTAGAGAAGTGAGGATATAAGCAATACATGAATTGGGACTATCACATTATAAAAGAAAGGCAGTTCTCAACATTGCTGTATGTACATGGAACAGTGACATAAAGGTGGGGAAAGGCAATATCTACAATAGGTATGGTTTCACCTCTAAAAATAGGACTTCAGGTCTGTATCATTTTATTTAGAGTCTAATACTGTACCGTTAAGAGACAAATATAAGGGCCCTAATGTGATTATTATATCCTCTTAGGGTTCCTTGCAACTCTCCTCTGAAAGTGTTTGTTGTATGAAGGGCCAGCACAAGTTTTCTGGACATGGAGAAGCCACAGGGTAGGGTGGGAAGGAGCAAGGGTCGGAAAACGATAGTCTGCTCTAACGATAAAGAAAGAGCTCTAATATATAGATTGCAAATTGGTTTATAGTGTGCATTTTTATTTTAATCTTCCTATTATAATCTGACACACAAATGTTATGTTAGAGTTCTTTATTATGCAATACAACCCTCAAATACTTACTAACAGATAGTAAGTACTTAATAAGTGTTTGCTAAAATGGTAACTATACATTTTTATCTTGGATAATCTTTCTAAATAGTTTTATGTGCATGAACGACTCTTTTCCATATTAGACTATAAACATTTGAAAGAGCTTAAGGGAAGAGAAAAAGAATTCTCCTTTGTAACCGCTGCCAGCCTTCAGGACATAGTACCCCAGATGTACAAATTTATAGAATAGAAGAACGTATAAACAAATGTAAGTATCGTTCTCCTAAACCGAAATGGGGTCTTGGCTCTGCTGTCCCTTTTGCATATCCCTCACTGGCTAATGATCAAGCTGAGCTCCACTGGCAAATCTGAAGGTGTAGCTAGAAGTCTGGCCCCCACGATTCCAAGCTGAACTGATTGTGCAGCGATCCACATCACTCGCTAACACAGCCAGTAGGAGTGCACGAGTCAGGCCTGGTCGGCTTGTTACAGTCACATGTGAAAAACATGACCTGTGGATTAGCTTTTTTTAATAATCTGCAATTTACATACATCACACATCTGCAAATCTCCAGGCAGATTTATGGACACTCAGTCTTTATTCAGATGCCATCAGATATTAGAGCAAAGCAGAGCAGCAGCCATCACAATGAAGCCTAAACTGTCTAGTCTTTCACAGCCAGGGAGGTTTCCAGCTGAGAAGGCTGCGAGTGGCTTCCTGAGATAGCTGTAATGGACCGCTGGCTCAGGTGCTCTATCTCGCCTCTGAGCTGGGCTGCTTGATCGGTGAATGATGAATGCAAGTTGGTTTAGCTGACAGCTGTCCACTACCGAGAGGCTAGAGATAACTGCAAGTAAAGATTGGAGAGACTTCTTGGCTGCACTGATAAAATCATTCGGATGAGAAGTCCGAATAAGAGGTAGCGTTGTAAGAGAGCCAGGACAAGAAGGACCTGTCACAAGGCCCTCTCTGAGGGTTTTGAGAGGCAGACTCTTAAAAGAAAAATGGAGGTGGCTTTTCCTTTCAAAGTCAGGAAACGTACCTTGTGCCAGTTACGGATAGAGAACCAATGTTAAGAAGCAGCTCATTGAATAGTGAGCCTGTGGAGCTCAAGGATTATTTGAACAGTTTCCAGGTGATGTGTAATCGGGCTTGACAGATAATAGACAATAAATGTACATGGTCTTGAACTGAAAATGGACACAGTTCTGTCAAGACTAGAAAATCACATTTGATGTTGGCCTCTAATTGCCAAAAAACAATGACGACTCATGAATTTTATTGGCATTATAAAGAGGCCTATGCAACCTTCCTTAATATATGATTGACTTACAGTAATTTAGAGAATGCTTAAGATGTATCAGTCTTCAGACTTGGAAATACCACAATTAAACAGGCTTTTGTGCTATTGGCTCTTAAGAATTAGTCTTTTCTGAATGCCTAGATGGCCCATAACATAACAAAGTTAAGGGTTTATGGGCATTTCAGTTGGAATAGCTCAATATATGAGCCACCGTCCTATAGTAGACTGACTGTGAGACTGACTGTGCTTGCCTTTGTTCCTACTGATCCCATCCATCAAGTGTGACCATCTGTTGTTTATCAAGAGGTAATTTTTCCCTCACTGCAAAGGACTTCTCCACCCATTCATTCAAAACTGTGTTTCCTCTATAACCCAGAAAATGGCCTTATTAAAAATGGAACTAGGCTCTTCTCAGTGAGTTTTTTTCTGAAGAAGAATAGCCATGCCTATTCTTCCCACAAACTTGTCTATGTGTGGAAAGCCAGCTTTGCAATAATAATCAGTTGAATTTTGAGATAATATCATATACAGAACAGCCAATAAACTTGACTTGCAAAATAGGTAAGAGTATGGTAGTAATCTTACCATTTTTGCATTTCTTTTAGATCTGTTTGTTTTCTTCTAGCCTCAGTGAGAATCCAGTTCCACCCAGGGCCAGCACTGCCATTCTCATTCTTAAAATACTTGTTTGGAGACTAGCTAAATAATCTGATGGATGACTATTAAAGTATTAGAGTCACTTAGTGTGTATTCCTAGGGCTTGATACATAATAAGTACTCGATAAATACACATTGATTTGAACTTAACAATGGGCATAATTCTGTCAAGGACAGAAAATCACCTTTGATGTTAGTCTCCAAGTAATGCCAGTCAGGATCTACATTAGGTAACTTTTTAACATATTCATGTAATAGGAGACTTTTGGAGACAACATTCAGAGCTGGTTATAAGTCTTAAGAATGTGAAAAGTAATTGGACAGAATGTTTGAATCAAAACATAAATTGATCAACTTGTTCATGGCAGGGGTGGGGAACCTTTTTCCTGCCAAGGGCCATTTGGATATTTATAACATCATTCTCTGGCCATAAAAAATTATCAACTTAAAAATTAGCCTGCTATAGTTAGTCAAACATTTAATTAACTCCCCCCTAATGCCTTGGCAGGGCCAGACCAAATGATTCCGTGGGCTTTATATAGTCCACAGGCTGGATGTTCCCCATCCCTGATATAGAGAAATTATAAAACTTACTTTTAGAAGACACCTCAAGGTATAATCCTTGATGTTAATATTTACTCATAACTGAGAATTGGCAAACAAGTTCATCATCACTTTCAGTCTTTGTAGAGATAATTGTATCTATATCTATTTAGTCAGTATGATTAGAGATCAGATTTATTTTCTTCATGGTTTTTAATTCCAGGTAAAAACTAATAAGCCAAGAATATTTTTTCCAAGTGATAACTAGTTAGGAAAAACAGAGCCTATATTTTAAGATCAGTTACTTATTAATATTCATCAGCAGCTATTGGCAATATGTTCTTTCAACAGTTTTTAGAATTGGTGGACTCAAAGGCTTAGAATTGAGTACATTCATGTTGACCTTCCCCATATTCTAGACAGAAAGCTTAAGTCATGTTTTATATATTAAACAACAGCATCTATGCCAGAGAATTAGTTTACAAAAATAATAGCGGTAGTTGCCTTTTGAATTAAAAATCACAGAGACTCTAAATGCCACTTTGAAAAAAGCGAGTGCTATTAATCTACTCTTCCCAAATGGAATCTGGGGAGATTAAGCTACTGCTGGCTGCACAACTGTTACACAAAACAGCTGCATCAGAGAATATAGATTAAAATAGAAATAGAGTGTTCAGATGCTTTTTGGCTGCAGAATATCCTTATAAAACACCTAGTCACACACAGTCTCCCTCTAATTTTCTAGCAACAATTTAAATAAATATAAGATGTCAGACAATAGTCCTAGTTCAGGGGGAAAAAAAGGACTTCAATTCTACCCAAGTTAATTGAGGCTAGAATCATTCCTGCAACATCTATGGCAATTTCACATCGGTGCACTTCAATTAAGGAATAATAAGAGTGCAAAGTAATTTATACTCATAGATTAGATGTCGTCTGTGAAAAATTACCGATTAACTCAAAGGCAGCCTCTTGAGTGCTCACCAAGCATTTTAATGGGGGTCTCTCTGTCACCTCTTGTACTAATATCTGGTCAGAAATGAACAACACTCTACATTTTTCTTTTAAAAGATTCAATATACCTGTTTAACTCATCTATGACTTCCCTTTTTAAAATTCTCTAGTCCACAATTGTTTTGCAGTAATAATAAATGTTCATCATCTCCTATTTTTCTATTACTTTACCTACACTTTTTAAAATTTCAATTCCTGTAGTTTTACTTAACATTAAACTACATTTTCTTCAATATGTAACAATAAAAACACATTGTTTCTGATAACATTGTCATTTAAATGTTCTGCATTGTATTTACACCTCAAGGAGAGTATATAACTACTCTCAACAATGAGAAAATATAGTGTTTGTGGTAGAGAGAGACCAGACTCTTAATTACTGTTTTCCCCAAACTAAAAATTTGTCTTCATAGATGATGATCACCAGGGAGAAAATTTTGTGGATAATATTTGACCTTTTAAAACTCTTCACACATTGAACAGGAGGATCAACGCTTGATTATCTGTTCTCAAATCAACACTTTCTTCAAGTGTCTAAAGACATGGCTAAGAAACATTAAATTAATATAGAAATACTAAAAATAGCTCTATTGAAACCATTACTACCCCTTTCTTCTTTGATTATTATTTGAAGAAAACCAAACTGAAACTTAAAGAAAACCAAATTATTTTATTAGTGCAAAAAGGAGTCTTCTTTCAGTTAGTAGTAATTTATTTTTAGAGATAAAAGGCCAAAGTTAAACACAAGTCTAGAAAGTTGGCTGTTTCCCTTTTCTTGTGACGATGGAAGTGTCAGAGAGCTTGGATGCAATAAAGTCTGAAAATCTGGGTCCTAAGGTGAGTTCTGCCACTTACTATTGGTGTGAATTTTGAATGACTACTTTGACTTCCATGAAAGTGTTCTCTGAAAAATGAGACTATATATCTCAATAACGTGAGATAGAAATGTATTTACATGTGTTTGCTCTCTGTACTAAGGGCAGTTGTCATTTTTGTAGGCTACTTTTTGAAAAGGACACCAGGAGAACTTCTGAAATGTTTATCTCTATCTGTAATGATCATTCTGTGGTCCTTTTTCTAAGACTAAGGGATTACTTAAACTGATATTAGCGACAACCTGCAATATCACCAGCTGAATATGACCGTCAGAGAATATATTAGGAAAATTTTAAAAAGAACTTGGGATAGAAAAAAGGGTTACAGAGCCCTAGCTGGTTTGGCTCAGTAGATAGAGCGTTGGCCTGCAGACTGAAGGGTCCTAGGTTTGATTCCAGTCAAGGGCACATGCGTCCCCAGTAAGGGGCATCAGAAGGTCGCCAATCAATGATAATCTCTCATCATTGATGTTTCTACCTCTCTCTCTCCCTCTTCCTTTCTCTCTGAAATCAATAAAATATATATTTTAAAAAAAAGAAAAGAAAAAGAGTTACAGAAGGAGATTTTAAGAAAGAAAAGGCCCGCAATAGGGAACTAGCTACGACAATATCAGGTAAAACTTTCTGAGTCATTAAAATGTATTTCTGTGTTTGGTTTTGAAGTCTTGCTTTGTGGGGTCAGCTTATTTATATTGCTGACACTGTTGATTTAAACCTGTGATTGCCATAGTGACTCAGTCTCTAGGCTGCCCACCCACAAACCTGCAAAGCTACATGAAGTCATTCTGTGAGCTTTAGATCTGGGAAGACAGGCATATTTGAAAGGAGGAATTTAAATATGATCTTATTCTGTGAAGCAAAGGGTTATTAATGCAGGAGGCAAAGGGCATACATTTTATTTTGGATATGAGAAATGTCTATAAATTAACATTTAAATACCCCAGTGACTTGGGCCTGTTTACATATTGTATTCAGCTTTGCAAGATTTGGTATTAAAAATGGTATGTGATTGAACAACCCCAATATACCTTTTCTCAATTTCCCCTCAAATAATGATAGACATTGAGAAATAAAAGTCTTAAAATGACAGTCATACTGAAAGCTGGAAGTTTAAACTATGGTAAGCATCTTGGATGACTGGAACTGATCATGAAGTTGATCAAGGTAGATTTTATTTAATTAACACCCAAGTTCATTTATGGTATACTAAACAGTTTAAGCAATTTACAATGTTTACTCATTCCATCTTGATTAACCAGCGTTATTACCATCAGCTCAAAATCACACAGCTGGTAATTAGCAGAGCATGAATTTGAACCCAGATGCTCCCTCTGACTCCAAAGTCAACCCTCAAAACCAGTAATTTTGGCTGCCATGAGAAACTAGGTTAAGGACTGCTTTATAGAACAGAGCTGCTGTGCTGTTAGCACACAGCCAAATTGACAAGATAGTGGGTGGGTTGATTGGTTTACTACCTGTCTCCCCAAAAGACTGTACACTCCTCAAGGACAAGGACTATACTGATTTTACTCTTTTATGTATGTTAAGTACCAGGAACATGTACGCTTGAACAATGACAAGAAAACTGTATTTAAGAGTTCTGGCTCAGAAGTCCAAGGTCAACACTTGGTTGGGCATCCATATCTGTACTGTGTGAAAACTGCTTTTAAAATTTGAATCCTCTATTTCTTTTATGATAAAAGTAATATACTGAAGAGAACTTGAAAACTGAAAAAAAAGAAAAATCAAAATATGAAATAGAGAAAGAAATAAACACTTAGTTCACGTTAGAGAGAGAGAAAAATAGTGACTTAGGTTATGAAATTAGACTTTTTAAAAGATATAGAGAATTGTGTTCAAACTTCCTAGTAATTGAAGTGAATTTCACCTCTGCTTTTCTAGGAGTGAAATAATAGAGATGAAAATCATTAGTGTTCAAAGCAGTATACAACTCTTTGAAACCACGTTTAGTTTTCCATATTTTTTAATATCATACACCTATTATTTCCTCTCTTCTCATTTCAATTCTATTTTTCTTTTTTTTTTCAAATATTGTCATTGTTAGCATATGTTAGCCTAGGACAGCACCTGTATTTTAAGTGGTTATCTTAGTTGTAAAATGGAAGATGCAGCACAAAGAACACATTTGGAAACTAGTGGAGATGGATGTGTGGAAACAGTGAGGTGAAAAGGTAGAGCCACAGCCTTCCCTGGATTGCGGAATTCCCATGACAAGGGGGGGGCGGGGGGCAAGCACAATGGAAAGAACTGTAAATCCTCCTATATGTGCCATGTGCTTGAATCCTTGCTTTCGTTTCAAGGTAAATATAGGTGTGGTATTTATCATGAGCCCTTGAATATCCGAGAATAGGGCTTGTAATATTCTTGGGTCAACACTGTTTTTGTCTAAAACTCTATGGATGCTGCTGTGTCCCCTTCTGGAATGAGGTTGGGGAGAAGACAAGGGCCAGGGTGGTCTTTGTTCCTTTTGTTCCTTTCTAAGTATCCAACTGTTTGTTGGTCTTGTTGTTTTCTTTATGGACTTTTTGGGGAAGGGGGTAGGGAGCTGGATAATGAGAGCATGCATCTTTCATTCTTGTAATTCAAAACAATGTTTCAGGATTTATATAAATGTGGGCGTCTCTTTTTTGTCTTTGCTAATAAAGAAAGCTCTTTTAATTTGGATACTCCGGACATTTTCTTTTAGGTGCCAAAAAATCTGTTCATAATACATTTTATTATGTTTTATTCCAATTTTTTGTATCTTATAAAAGAAATCTCTATTATTCTAAAGTTAGTTTTCCCTGTTTTTTAATAACATACACCTGTTATTTTCTCTCTTCTCATTTCAATTCTATTTTTTTAAATATTATGAGTAAGCATTTAAAGAATGACCTCCACATCAATGAATCAGTTTTCTACAGTATTGATTCTACTCTTCACTAACATCAATCATTGCGGATTTCAAATCTGTTGTTACTATTTAATTTTCTTGATATCCTGTCTTATCTCACCACCTATTTTTTAATATCAGCCTGATGTCTTTTGTTTCAATCTACTTTCTCCAAGTTGATTTATACCTCTGTTTCAGAGGTAATGTATTATATAGTCTAGAAAAAGTGTCAAATTTCTAAACCTATATACTGGTTTCTGCATGATTTCCAGAGGTTGGCTTTTCTTTGAGTATGATGATACTTCTCCCTTGCTTGATAATATTTTTAATTAGAAAAAAATTATTTTTGATGTTTTCTTTTTCTTGAGCATAATATCCAGACCCGGAGTTTGTGAAATTATGAGTTTTGACTTGTTCTTATTCCTACTTAGTCAACTTTTCCACTGGCAAAATCTCTTCCTTGGATCTAAAACTGGATAACATGTAGATGTACACTCTTTTTGACCCAGTTTTTAGCATCTACAATTTCATGGACTATCCAACATGCTAAAGCACATAACAAAATAATAACGATTGTATTAGTAAAGATTCTTTTAATTTATAAAAGGAGAAAAATTCAAGATGAATCAAGCAAAAAGAGCAACAATAAAATTAATTTATTGGATCATATATTGAAATAACTAAAAAGTAATTGATATCAGTCATGGCTGAATCCAACAGTTGAACCCTCTCTTGAATAGATTCTAGATACAAGGGGCCAAGAGAACATCAGTAGAGTACACACATGCTAGATGCCAATATGCAAGTTCTCCATATGTATGTGGCACACCCATTCTGCCTTTTAGCTCCAGGTATGAAATAGGTATCTAACCAGCTTCCAGATAGGTTTTCAATAATCAAAGCCAAAACATTCCAACCTCCTACTGAGTAGTCGCTGACATTTCATTTGAAGATAAGAAAATTAAAGCTAGATAAGAGAAATTATCTGCATGAATGAGAGTGGGTACTTGGTTCTAAAAATTACTTACTAGAGAAATGGAAAGATACATACAGATAATAGTATTTTGCATTCTTTCTGTAGGGTACAAAAATATATTGTATATGAAATTGGATTAGAAAGTCATAAGGATAAAATCCTGAATTAAAAATAGCATTTGTAAGAAGGAAGAAAATGGTAATAAGCTCTCCTGTAATAGAGAATAAAAAGACAAAGATACAAAAAAGTAAGGAACAGAAATTAGAGACCAAGAAAATGGTTATGTGAATTTAGAGTTACAGATGCATATTTCAGAGGAGGACATCCTCAGGGCAGTTGCAAAGTAGGCAATTATCAAGTATAAATTAGCAAAGCAAAAATCAAGTATAGGGATGATACTTCCCTGAGTTTAAAAACAAAATGAAATAAAATAACTGAGTATTCCAATGGCAAATATTAAAAAAGATGCAAATATGTAGACACCTACTATATCAAAATTTTTGAACGACAAC
Organism: Myotis lucifugus; assembly: GCF_000147115.1. NCBI lineage: Eukaryota > Metazoa > Chordata > Mammalia > Chiroptera > Vespertilionidae > Myotis > Myotis lucifugus. The sequence continues at coordinate 962,813 of NW_005871212.1, read as the reverse complement.
GGTAATTAATACACCCTACTGTCAACTACACAAGTTAAAAAAAATAAAGTTGGTCACAAAGAAATTAGAGTCTGACTAGCAACTGACTACTTCGAGTCATTGAAATACCTGGAAACAGTAGAAATGCTACTACAGGGTTTTCAGGAAAAGATAGCAAATTATGACTTTAAAATTTATTCTAAATAAACATTTATTCAAACATGAAAACAATTGAATAACAGTTCAGATATGCTTGGCTCAGAAAGTTATGTCCACTTTGCAAATATTACTTAAAACTGCATTCCAGCTGACTCAATGATGAATGAAAACTCAGAATTTAAAAATAGAAAAATTGTATCATTAAAAATGGTATGATGTAAAATTGTTAAAAACAGTTAATAACCTAAGTAATTAAAGTTTTCGAGAGACAAACATAAGTGAATAAACAAATAAACAAATAAAATGTAAAACAACACTGCAATAGAAGTTGTGTAAATTATAAATAAAAATGAATGTATACCTGCAGGTATAAATGTGTAGATTTTATTAACAAGGCCTTTATTTGGGAGAGCAGCAGATAAAGGCAAAATATTTAAAACTCTTCACATTTAATTAGAAAAGGACAAAGTAATTTAATTTTTTGACTTTACCAATAAATTAACAAATGTTTTTAATTTCTTAAAATTAAAATGGTCTAGAACATTCCCTTGCACATAGTAGATGCTCAATAAATATTGAGTAAATTAATGAATTTACTCTTAGAGTTAGAAACATGGTGTGAATACATATGTGTATTTATTTTTATAGATTTGGTAATAGTAATATACACTGGGAAATTAAGTAAACCCACAGAGTCCATATAATAAAAACTAGAAAGTAAAGACAACTGCCAGGAATTGCAACCAAAATAAAGAATTTAAAAAAAACACACAAAAAAAACCAAGAAGAACGAAAGCAAAATTAAGTAAGACCATGCAAAGTAGTGATGAGAATGAACATAAATGATATAAATTCTACATTTAAAATATGAAGAATTTATGATAGTTTAAGAAACAAAATTCAAATGCATGTTGATTGTAAACATAAAACTATAAAAATTTAATGGCTGGACAAGCTTTACAAGGTAGACACAAACTGAAAGCAAACATTGAGGGCAATATTAAATTTAGACAGAGTAAAAGTAAAAAAAAAATTAAGCAACTTACTTTTTAAAAAAAATTGGATTAAAGTTACAATGAAAATAGTTATTATGAATTTTTCATGACAAAGAGAATAACATTAAAATATATAAAACAAACCTCTTAGAAATATAACAATTAAAAAGTATTTAAAAAGTTGGTAGAAGCACAATTATTCTAGAAGACTTCTATGTAACTCTTTGAGCATTTGAGAGATTACACAGTAAACATATATGGGAACAGAGGATTCAAATGATGTGATTTTAATTCCATGTTGCTTGGGTTATATAAGTTGAATTAATATGCCTGTTTTGGAACCACAAGCATACTGTAGAGAACACTTCTTTTCAAGCATCTATGTAGTATTTTTTTTCAAAATTGATTATATATCAGTCCTCAAATCTTTATAGATTATGAAAACATTAGTCACATTCATTTAATCATTTGCTTATTACTATTTATTAAGGAACCATAATGAGCCATCACTCTTCTGAGCATTGGAGATACATCAGTGAGTAACACAAACTCTCTGTCTCCTTGGAGTTTAATTTTCCATGAGGAGACACAGGAATAAACAAATGATCCAGTAAATATATTGTGTATCAGGTGGTGAAAAGTGCTATCTATAATAATAAAAGGGTAATATGCTAATTAGACCAGACGTTTTTCCAGACAACCTTCCAGATGAAGCTGGAGCTGTGAGGGAAGCCTGGGCTGGACGGAAGCCCAGGTCCCAGGTGCCTGCCAATGGCCAGAGGGAAGCCCAGGTCCCAGGGGCCAGAGGGAAGCTGGTGCTGGCAGCTGGGGGAAGGAAAGCTTATTCTTGCATGAATTTCATGCATCAGGCCTCTAGTCCTATATAATAAAGAGGTAATATGAAAATTAACCCTCACACCCTCACAAGATGGCTGCCTACAACCAGGCCGACAGGGGGATTAGTGAGGGACAACCAAATGACTGAATAGCAGGCTGTGTGGGGCAACCAGGCCAGCGAGGGGGGGGACCTGAGGGACGACCAGATGAAGAGGGGGCCAGTTGGGGGTGACCAGCTGGCAGTGCGGCAGATATTGATGACCAGGCTGGTGGGGGGAGTCAGTTAGGAGCAACCAGGCCGGCAGGGAGGGGGCTGTTGGGGGTGACCTGGCCAGCAGCGGGGGGCAGTTAGGGGCGACCAGGCTGGCAGGGGGTGTAGTTAGGGGCGATCAGGCTGACATGCAGAGGCAGTGAGGGGTGATCAGGCATGCAGAAGGGGGCAGTTAGGGGCAACCAGGCAGGCAGTTGGACATCCCCCGAGGGGTCCTGGATTGGAGAGGGTGCAGGCTGGGCTGAGGGGACCCCCCCCTCTGTGCACAAATTTTGTGCACTAGGCCTCTAGTCTATATATATAAAAGCCTAAGCAACCATCCAACTGGTAGCTATGAAGTGCACTGACCACCAGGGGGCAGCTGAGCTGTTGAGCTGTGGTGACTTGGCAGCTGCAGTTCTCAGGTGATGCATCCAGAACCAGAGAGGAGGGAGCCTGATTCCCGGGTGCGTCACCCGAGAACTGCCCTCTTGCAATCCAGGACCCCTAGGGGGATGTTGGAGAGCTGTTTTAGGCCTGATCCCAACAGGCCAGGCCGAGGGACCCCACTGGTGCACAAATCCGTGCACCAGGCCTCTAGTAGATAAATAATGAAGCATAAAGGGGAACCGGTAATGATGACTTTGGAAGCGTTCACTTTATTTCTTGCTTTTTGGGGGCCATTTTCTCAAACCTACTAGGAATGTGGGCTATTCTTAGTTCTGGTGTTTAAGAAAACACTATTAAATTCAGAATTAAGCCTTTTATAATTTCATGTAAGATATTTGACCATAACATAGAGAGTAAGTTAACAAATCCACATTTTAAGTTCAAAGTAGCCACTGTAAATCTTATTTGTAACCACAATGAGCATAAATCCTATTTGTAACCACAATGAGCATAAATTGATAAAATATCAAGCTTATTAAGGAGGATTTTCCATTTTTAATTAAACTAGATCCCCTAGTTTCACTTTTTCTGGTTCTCTAGAATCTAAACTTACAGTGCACCTGACCAGAATATTATAAGAAAATAATTGGGTAACATGTACTAAAAAGCTTTGTTCAACCACTGAGCAAGAAGCACATTTTCTCACATGGATACAGAAAAGTACTGGAGTGTGAACAAGTAACTGCTTCCTCATGCTAGCCTCGCTGAAGTTAATTATTATCACTCCCTAGGACTGAGGTCTCAGCCCAGAGAAAAGTTCAGGGGAAGAGAGATGAAAAGAGTCAGATACTTTGTCTATAACAAAGAGGGGTAAGCAGGTGGACAATTCTTATTTAATTCCCTGTTTCACTGGGTTAAATGTTTTGAAGAGTAGATTGCTAAATGGATTTGGGAGAGACATCCTTAAACTTCAGGGCATATGAAATTTGAGTTCTCAAGTCCAAATCAGTGACAAGGTTGAGAAAATTCAGGTCAAATGCTCTACATGTTGGTTTGATGTATTACTACTACTAAAAAAAAAAATCTAGCCATCATTAGAACAGTGAAAGCAATGGTTTCCTTTTTGTACAAAGCCCAAAGGATGGAAATAGAAATACTCATCAAAGGGAAGAAATGTGAAGAGAAATTATTTTTAAAAATTCAAGATATAAAAGATTTTCTTATATATCTTTTAAATTGATGTTATAAGCTGCACACTTTCATTTTACATTAATTTGGTGCTAAAAGCATAGCTGAGTGATTAAGTGTAAAATGACTAAGTATAATATTCTTTTATTCACATGGAAGTTAAAGTAGGTTACAGAAAAGAACTACAGACTATTAAAGTTTAACTTCCTAATAAAGAAGAAAAAGAAAAAGAAACTATATGTCAACATGTAAGAGCCACAATAAAAATTATCTAGGAATCAGCATATAATATTGAATGTAATAAACACCGAATTTATTTGCATTATCACTGAGGAATTAAATGCCTAAGGAGGTAATGGTGACCACTCTTCAGAGGTTAGATATTCACTAAATACCATTTTTGGTGTGCAACTATCTCTGTTGAAATTTACACAGTTGCAAATCACTCCTTTGGCTCAAGAGAATAGTCATCGAATTAGTCTCCACATCTATCATTATCCCATAAAGCCCAAAAATGTGCAACTTCACGATTTTATAGAGGATTAACCCAGACGTGGAAGGGCAAGGGCATTTCCCCACATGACCACCCAGTAGAGGAACCTTGATGGGTGGAGCCAAGAAGAGAAAAGAGCATGGATGAGCATGTCAGCAGGGGCCAGGCCCTCTTGACTTAGAAGTGGCATCCACATTTGGGGTTCTGGGATGACAGAAAGGCATGAGAGCCCTGGAGATCAGGAATCATGAGTCTGGCGACATCTGGACTGGGGAGAATGCTCCCGTGCAGAGAAATGAGAACTCCAAAAGACAGGCTCACCAATTTTACCACTCCTCCTCCGCCAGGCCAGTGGCAGCCTGCAATCTTGAACACGGCAGACACACTACTTTGGAAAATTGCACCGTGGAAATGCAGAGACAAATAAGATCCAGTCTTTGCAGGTCAATAAGAAACCCAGACCTATAATAAAATATAGCATGGAACGTATAATAATAGGGTGTGTAGAAACAGGGGCAGCACAGAGAAAACCTAGGGAAGGTTTGCCGGAGGAAATGATAGAGCTGGTTTTTGCAGGATAATAATAACAAAAGCTAGCATTTACTGAGTATTGATTATGTTGTTGGTAGGAGTCATATGATGAAGAATCATCCCCAGCGTTCTCAACCTGTGGGTCGCGACCCCTTTGGCGGTCGAACGACCCTTTCACAGGGGTCGCCTAAGACCATCCTGCATATCAGATATTTACATGACGATTCATAACAGCAGCAACATTACAGTTATAAAGTAGCAACGAAAATAATTTTATGGTTGGGTCACAACATGAGGAACTGTATTTAAAGGGCCAGAAGGTTGAGAACCACTGACTATGCCATGATAAAAAGCTTACCTTCTGGCTTTACACCATGGGATTTAACATGTGGGGGAAATAGGAGGTTATATGGATCTTCCATCAATTTGGCAGCAACCATGGAAGGTCTACTGGAAATGTGTGAGTTGGGAAGGAGAAAGGGAATTTATTTTAAAAGCCATAGGATTATTGTCAGTATGGAATGATGTCGCCTAAAATTAAAGCCTTAATAAGGAGAAGGGGAAATAGATGGTTTGTTGCAAATAAGAGTTTAATTTGCTACTTTTTGAGGTATATGTATTTGCCTAGTGTCAGGGCTTACACTTTCACCAAACCATGACATCTCTGAGAGTTAAAGGGGACCCTCTTAACACTATCTAGAAAGGAGGTGTAAACCAGGACTACTTGAGATAACCTGTTTAAATTAGTTTTAAGAAACGAATGGTAGACTGACAGAGAGGACCTTTGTAGGTGGGAAGGAGCGAGACATTTCAGAATGGCACAGCGGTCAACTCTTAAGAACTGCCCTGGTGAATCCTGACTCAACTTACTGCTTGGAAAGCAGAGGGCAGATGTCATTCCAGCCATGAGTGTAAGATATAAAGCTATGCAGCATTTAGAAGCTTCCAGACTTATCATGCCAACTAGCTTTTCACGGAGGGGAATTCTCAATACCATGAGCCTCGTGGCCCTAGTTTGCTCTTCCTTTGGACATCTCCCAGTTTTATCTGAGTTCTTCCAAGGGAAAGAGCTAACGGGGCAGGATATTCTATGAACCCAGCCGTGCTGATTGAGATAGCGGAGGGTTTCACAATCCTCCTTAGGGTCTGAGCATATAAACTTAACAACGGGTCCGATGTGTTTTGGCTGTGACAGCAAGTTTTCACTTAGCTAGAAGAGAGTATCAGGAGACATGCTGTATCAGGGGATAACATTCATTCCCCGGAGAAATCATTAGCAAATTTCCTGATGTGTGGACTACGGGTTAAATGAATGTCTATAAACCAATCATATGCTAATGTTTTAGAATACAGTGGGGCCTTAACTTATGAGTGTCCCGACTAACGAGTTTTTCGAGATACGAGCTGTCTCTCGGCTGATTTTTTGCTTTGAGTTGCGAGTTAAAATTCGGGTTACGAGCCAGCTTCAGATACCCCACCGCTAGTTGGCGCAGTGAATGTCACAGTGAACGCTACAACATCAGCCCAGCATCACGTGTCTCACTCGTTCACAATTGATTTGACATAGGAGTAATTTGAGTTACGAGCTCCGTCACGGAACGGATTAAACTCATAAGTCAAGGCCCCATTGTACTTTCCTGTTATTTCATGTCATTTGTAATCATATTTACATAGTTTTCAAAGGTAATTAAGGGCCTGTAATAACAGTACATGCTATTGTTGAATAGGTAGAAAAAAAGAAAACTATACAAATGAAAATTATTATCACCCATATATTCTTCACGTGTTAAATAATAAGAGAATGTCTTACATTTCTATACACAACATGTACAACTTGGTTTGGCTTTTTCAAGTAACAGAAATAATTCCCTATACTATTAAAGTCATTCTAAAATATAATATTTAATAACAGGATAGTACTTCACTTATAAATAAACTATGATTTATTAATCACCTCTATATTTGAACATTTAGAATAATGGCAATATTTTACTACACAAATAATGCTGAAGTAAATACCTTTGTGCACAAATAATTTTGTTCTATTTCCTTATCAACTTGAGATTTTTAGTAATGAAAACACTGGGAAGATCTCTATTCATATTTTAAGGTAGATATATAGGATGAAATATCTTTCAAGAAAGTTTACCCACCAATAATAGTGAATGTTGGATCCATATCATGTATTACTTTTAGCACTGGGTATTATAATTTTTGTAATCATCTATGATAATTTCATGGGAGAAATGCCATCTCATTTTCTTTTGTTTTTGTTTGATTTATTATTATTTTATTATTACCTTATTTTTTTGGCGAGGCTGCAAATGTTCTCATATATATTTAAGCTTTCTTGATTGGAATTCTCCAGGAAAATACTCATTTCAATCCTCAGTCATTTTTTTTAAGTTGAATGTAGTCCTTTTTCAGTTTTATACTTCCTCTCCAATGACAGGGTCTCATAAAGCCCCTGCTAAGACACTGTGCATATAGTGGGTATTCAATACATATCAGGGTGGAACCTTGCTTGCTGGAGAAAATAATACAGTTGGGTTTAGACATTTGAGACTTCACTTGTTGGAATATTTTCTAGAAAAGTGTATCTGAAGACTATAGTGAAATGGAGAAAAAAACATTTTCATAAAAAGGCTTTTAAGGACTTTTCTGAACTTTTAATTTCTCACTTTGAGATGAGTATGTTCCTTGTCTAATTAATATCACAAGAATTGGAGGTTCAAGTGTGTTCTGTGCAGATAGGACTGGATAGGTAGATTCCCAATGAAGGCAACAAACAATAACAATAATAGGCTTTTGTAAAGGAGGCCTCAAATTGTATTGACCTTCCTACCAAAAGAAATCTTTATGAAAATGATATCCTATAATCACAATTATAATAAAATGGAACTTTTTAATATTCTTTTGCTCTCTCCTTATTGAAAACTTCCTTAAATCAATTTACTAAAATTCCAATCACATTTTAAAGGTATATAGCAAATTCCTGTATATATATATATATATGAATATATGAATATATATTCATTAAGCGGGAGACCTTTTCCTAAGACAAAGACTTGGCAACTTTACAAGCTACTGAAATAAGCTTATCATTTCAATTTCATTTATTTTAAGATTATCTAATTTGATTTTGTTACAAGATTATAAACTGAGAGTTAGAGGAGAAGGGGAAAGGGAATAGGGTGGGTATGTGTTATTAACTGGGCTTGATGTATAATCTCAGTCCTCTTTTAGATGAGGAAACTGAGACTCACATATTGTAGAAAACTTGTCCTAGATCACACAGTTAATAAATGACAGACTCATAACTAATATCCACCTCTGTCTGGAACTTTCTGTCTCCAAGGTCCTGTTATAAGTGCTATAGAAATAGTAGCTCATTTAATTTTATTAATAATTTTACATGATGGGGACTATAATTAACCTCTTTAACTGTGGGAAAATTTAAACACAGAGAGCTAACGAATTTGCCCAAGGTCACACAACTAGTAAGCAGCAGAGCTAGAAATCAAATCCAGACACTCTGAGACTAGAGTCTGTTCATTGAACCACACACCACAGTTCCTCTCGACATGCTATAGAAACAGGTGGAATCACTGATCTCCAGAGAGACTGTGACACTGCAGCCAAATTTCTATAAGGTAACACCCTCCAGGAAATTATCAATGTCTGCTTTATAACCCACATAATACAATAGTCTACTTACATGATGAATATTTGTACTATTTCTTTGTTCAGACAGAAACTTGCTAGACTAGAACCACCATGTTATTATCTCATCACTGAGATTTGTGTAAAAATGCTTATTAGTGGGGTAGGCATACTCTGAGGAAGAGCTGTGGAAAGGAAGGAAACATTTCATGCTGTAGTTTGAAATAAAGTGTTTTTTCACCTGATGTAGGTTAAGGGCAAATGAAATTTTATTTGATGGAACATTCTATTGTGGGATTAAAATGGCAACTATAGACCTGGCCAGTGTGGCTCAGTTAGTTGAGCATCATCCCATGCACTGAGAGGTCATGGGTTCAGTTCCCTGTCAGGGCATGCACCCAGGTTTCATGCTTAATCCCCAGTAGGAGGCATGCAGGAGACAGTTAATTGATGATGTTTCTCTCATGTTCCCCCACCCCTTGTATGCATGGTGAAGAAAATACAGTGGGGCCTTGACTTATGAGTGTCCCGACTAACAAGTTTTTCGAGATACGAGCCATCTCTCGGCCGATTTTTTGCTTTGAGTTGCGAGCTAAAATTCGGGTTATGAGCCAGCTTCAGATACCCCACCGCTAGTTGGCGCAGCGAACGTCACAGTGAACGCCACAACATCAGCCCAGCATCACGTGTCTCACTCGTTCACTTTAATGATTTGACATACGAGTAATTTGAGTTACGAGCTCCCTCATGGAACAAATTAAACTCGTAAGTCAAGGCCCCACCGTACATTGATATCTCTAGTGTTATTTCCTTAGCCCTTACCACATAGTAGGTATCCTGAAAAGATGTGCCTTTGGGGATGAAAGTGAATGATTTATGCTAACGGAACCAGGATGAGACTCATAACTGTGCCATATTTCTGTTATGTAGAACTACATGCCATTTGATTTGCAAAAGTTGTTCCATCTGACTTTACAGGAAGATACACTGATGATGTATCATTTTAATTTCTTTCATGAGCACTCACTGGAAAAAAAAAGCAAATGACAAAATTGTTTATTTGTTACAGTAGTGCTCCTTCAAAATCTAATGAACAAAGGTAATCTTAATATCATGAATCAATTATCTTAATAAATACCTATATAATTAACTGAGGAATTCCCTTTGGAAAAACCAATTGAGAAATGATTTCAATATAAGAAAGAAGTAGCAAGATGAAAATAATAATTCTGAGCTAATAACAAACTTTCTTACCACCATCAAATACGGTATAGAAGCTCTCCTAAGTATATGTAAATACTCAGGATGTCCCCCCAAACATGTGTACACACTTTAACAGCTGATAGCTCAATTTTGAAAATTAAAAAATGTATTTTAATAAGTACTGCCTTTATAATTATTAAAAATCCGTGTGTATATTTTTGGGATGCCCTATATATAAAAGACCACTTAAGTATGTATAATGTGGAAATTATGTCAGTAGGATTTGTTTCTGTTATTTGTGCTCATACAATGGCCAAAGTTAAAGGCAACTAGCCAAATTATATCCATTTTTGCACTTAATGTATAATTCCACTTGAATTAATTAATGTTATTTAATAAATATTTTTGAGATCCCGTTGGAGATCTAGGTCCCAACAATGGACACATTTGCCACCAGACATCTATTGGTCTTTAGAAAGATTTCTTTGCCTTTTTTCATCATAATTTTCTCATCTGTAATATAAACAGTTTGAACTAGATAAATTCTGAGACTGTTTTTGTTATAAGAATTATACTCTCTTGCCTGGCCAGAGTGGTTGAGCATTGACCCATGAACCAGAAGGTCATGGTTCCATTCCTGGTCAGAGCACATGCCTGGGTTGAAGGTTTGATCCCCAGTGTGGGGTGTGCAGGAGACAGCTGATCAACGATTCTCTCTCATCCTTGATATTTCTATCTCTCACTCCCTCTCCCTTCCTCTCTGAAATAAATAAAACTGTATAAAATTATACTTTTAAACATATGACTGTACTGATAATTATGAAATAATTGGAAGTAAAAACAAAATAATTTTATTAAGGATATGACTACATTGTGCTATAGGAAAATGAAGATGATATTAAGGAATTGAAGAGAATTGTGTTTGAATATCTGCTATAACTCTGATTAGCTTTTTAATCTTCTATTAAATCTTTTTGAGCTTTAGATTTTGCATCTGTAAAATGAAGATGGTAATAAAAATCTTAATTTTTTTCTTAATAAGTAGCAAGAGTAGGTATTCCCTTAGGTGGCTATGTTTTAGTCATACAATTTCACAGGAATTTCCTTAATGTAATAAATCCATAGTTTTTAAAATTACCTAAGTGTTCAATTAGCTAATTGCACAGGTTTTAAATATGGCTTTATGATTTTCACATGAAGTCTAGGTGTACCTGGCAGGTAAGTACAATGATTGCTTGTTCCAATTTATAAATTCAAGTAAAGACTATACAATTAATCATCATTATTCTTATCAACTTGCCTATTATTTTTATATTTGAAACTAAAAGTCAAGAATTCACCCTAGCTGGTTTTGCTCAGTGGATAGAGCATCAGCCTGTAGACTGAAGGGTCCCGGGTTTGATTCCAGTCAAGGGCACATGCCTGGGTTTCGGGATCGATCTCCAGTAGGGGGTGTGTAGGAGGCAGCTGATCAATACTTCTCTCTCATCATTGATCTTTCTATCTCTCTCTCTCCCTCTCCCTTCCTCTTTGAAATTATATATATATATATATATATATATATATATATATATATATATAAAGTCAAGAAATGTATCTTTGTTGTTGTTGTTGTTGTTGTTGTTGTTGTTAATCCCCACCCAAGGATATCTTTCCCATTTATTCCCAGAGAGAGTAGAAGGGAACGAGGGAGGGAGGAGAGATAGGGAAACATGGATTAGAGAGAGACACATTGATTGGTTGCCTCCCACAGGCACCCAACCAGGAACAAGGATGGAACCTACAACCTAGGTACATTCCCTTTGGTCCAGGGGCTGACACTCTAACCATTGAGTGACACCGGCCAGGGCAAGGATTGTATCTTTCATTGCTTTCATTTCTTGTATACCATAATAAATAACCAGGTCTTTAAGATACAACTTTATTAAAATACATATGCTCCAATGCAGCTGGGACAAATGGAAAAAAGTCATCACCTCTAGAAGTGAATAATTCCCTGAACTGCCAATTTGGATAGAATGCTCATAATCAGGCAATCTGAGAAATGGGGGGAATACTCACAAAGGAACATTTCAGCAAATCACTTATTCCTTTTAGTGTTGTTTTAAATTTTAGTAGATAATATATCTCTTTTTTATTGAGTAATACACATATAGCATTAGCTTCTTCAGTTGTAAGATACTTAAAAAGTAGAGAAAATAATAATAAATTTTGATCCATCATGAGTCTGGTGAAAGCTAAGCTCAATAAAATTAGCCTAAAAGTGTCTTATATAATGTCTTTAATAGCACCCAACATTATAGCAATATACAAAGTCACATACAAACTAGAACTTAACGTGACTACTTCTGTGCCATGCTAATTAAACAAGAAAAAAAAATCTTGCTAAACCATGACCTGTTTAGTTCTTCACACCGAGCAAGGCCAGGCTCTTACATTGTATGAGGGATGGATGGTCACAGATACAATCTAGATAACCGGGGGAGGGGGGGGCAGCTAATAGCCCATTTCTTCCCTCTATGAAGTATGTGCCTTTAATTAGAAACAATATACTTTCTTGGTATCCACAATTATTTCCTAGCTGCATTAATAAAGAACGTTCAGGCTTTCTTCATAGCTAAGACAATTCCTATCATCTGCCTCTTAATCATCTGTTTGAAGAGATTTTGATGATCCAGGGATAAAAGTACTGGTGGTCATTAATGAGTTTCAATTTGGTTTCATATAAGAAACATTCAGTAAAAAGAAGAAAAATATGGAAATTTGTGAACATGTCTACACAACTTCAATAAAACAAGAATCTTCTGCTCTTTGCAATACTTCTTATGGGTATTTTTGTTCTAGAAAACATTTCCTTGACTTGATTAATATGACTTGCTACTCTAGTTTTAATTTTAATGATACAAAATATAACAATCCAAAATATCTCCAAAGTGAAAATATTTCACAGACCTAATTATAAATCTTGTTTTTCTCCAACCTTATATTTCTGACTTGCAAGAACAATTGAAAAGTACGCGATAAGCCAACAGGACAAGGTATATTGTCCTGTTGCTGGATGTTGAACTTTCTCCTCTTTTGCTTACCACATAAAATGAATGCCCATTAAGTTCTAGGGCATGGATTCTTTATATGGAATCCCTGGGCATGTTTAGTGAGATCCAAAAACCCTTAAAAGTCTAGGTGTATCTTAATCTGTAAGAAAAGGGCATATTTTTCATTAAAAAAAATAAACAAGATTCAAAACTCCTGTCTGGGTATTCTTTGAGGATATCATATTGTAACTAACATCTCAGATGACACAGACAACCCTTCCCAATCCAGGCATGGAATCAAGATACTTAGGACAGTTGTTTCTTTGTGTTCTGGGAAAGGGGGAAAGGGCAGGAGAGACATGGAAAGAGCTCATATCAACACGAAATAAAAACATGGGCTAAAACGTGGAAACTTTGGGTTTTCCTTTTGAGTTAACCCATGAAAGGCTCTCTGAATTTGGACTTATCAAATGTCTCCTCTTGGCCTCAGATTTCTTCTTTCTACTCATCTCCAAACAGAGAGCAGTAGGCTACATCAGGGATGTTCAAAGAATGTGCCTTGATGTCATAGGGATTGTGGAAAGGTATTTTAATGATCCTCCCAAGATGAAAGAAGTTCAGTTAGCTTTATGCACCTCCCAAAGGGAAAAATAGAGGCTGTAGATGCCAGGTGATTGACTTCTTCAAGATAGCCACTTGCAGTTATGTTAAGTTGTTCCTTTGGGTTCCCACATTATTTATTTTTTGAGATGTTTAAATTGCTCAAACTTGAAGGAGAACATTTTACATATGGTATGGCCATTATTAGTTTACTAGAGGCCCGGTGCACGGAATTCATGCACTGGAGGGGGGGGGGATCCCTTAGCCCAGCCTGTGCCCTCTCGTAGTCTGGGACCCCTCGCAACTTACTGCCTACCTGCTCGCTGCTCCTTACTGTTCAGATCGCTGCTCCTTAGCGCTGCTGCAGAGGCAGGAGAGGCTCCTGCCACCACTGCTGCACTTGACAGCCATGAGCCCAGCTTCTGGCTGAGTGGTGCTCCCCCTGTGGGAGCTCACTGACCACCGGGGGGAGCAGCTCCTGCATTGAGCATCTGCCCTCTGGTAGTCAGTGCGCATCATAGCGACCACCATAATGGTCTCTTAGGCTTTTATTATATAGACTAGAGGCCTGGTGCACAAAATTCATGCACTGGGGGGGGGGTGTCCCTAGTCCAGCCTGCACCCTCTCCAATCTGGGACGCCTCGGGGGATGTCCGACTGCCGGTTTAGGCCCGATCCCACCTAAACTGGCAGTTGGACATCCCTCTCACAATCCGGTACTGCTGACTCCCAACCTCTCGCCTACCTGACTGCCTGATTGCCCCTAATCACTTCTGCCTGCCAGCCTGATTACCCCCTAACCACTCCCCTGCCAGCCTGATTGATGCCTAACTGCTCCCCTGCTGGCCATCTTGTGGCTGTGGGTGCCGCCATCTTTGAGAGTGTGGCAGTCAATTAGCATATTCCCTCCTTATTGACTGTGGATGCTGCCATCTTTGAGGGTGGGGCAGTCAGTTAGCATATTCCCTCTTTATTAGACAGGATAATTTTATTTCCTACATTGGATATTAAGTAACTCATGAGAGGCATTATTTCTTGTCCGTCTTTAGAACCTCAAAAGTAGTTGCTTATGGAAGGAGAAAATTAAGCAAATAGAACAGCGGTTCTCAACCTGTGGGTCGCCAAACTGTGGGTCGCAACCCCTTTGGGGGTCGAACGACCCTTTCACAGGGGTTGCCTAAGACCATCGGCAAACACATATATAATTACATATTGTTTTTGTGATTAATCACTATGCTTTAATTATGTTCAATTTGTAACAATGAAAATACATCCTGCATATCAGATATTTACATTACAATTCATAACAGTAGCAACATTACAGTTATGAAGTAACAACGAAAATAATTTTATGGTTGGGGGTCACCACAACATGAGGAACTGTATTAAAGGGTCGTGGCATTAGGAAGGTTGAGAACCACTGAAATAGAAGGTGAAGAAAAATAATTTATGGAGCTGAATGGAAGATGGATTAGCTATTCATGAGACAAATACTAGGGGCCCAGTGCATGAATTCGTGCACCTTGAAAGGAACTGTGGGCTGCAAGGCTGTGGTGGGCACAGGGGCGGGTCTCGGACCATCCTCTGTGTCCCCGCTCAACCCCCTCGGACCATCCTCTGTGTCCCCGCTCAACCCCCTCCCCCACTCCCGCTGTTGCTGCTCCCATCTGCTGATGACCCAGAGTGATTGGGGCTGGCGCCAGCAGCAGGTGCAAGTGGAGGCTCTGGCATCAGCTGCAGGTGCAAGCGGTGCCAGTGCTGGCAGTGGGTGTAAGTGGTGGCTCCAGCACTGGCAGCAGGTGTGAGTGGGACCATCACCAACAGCAGGTACCAGAGGTGGCTCCTGGCCCCAATCGCCCCTCAGGAGCAGGGGGAGGTGAAGAAGCCCTCAGGGGAAGTCAGGGCCAGCAGCAGCCACTTGCACCCTCTGACAGTGCCAAATGATCAGGGCTGGTGCTGAGTGCCGGCAGTGGGTGCGAGCGGGGGTGGCACCAGCAGCAGGTGTGAGCACCTGGCGGGACCGCGGAGCACAGGAGCAAAGAATTTTCAGTAACCACCGCAGGCTCACCCCAATGACAGCGACTGGTGCCCTGCCTTAGTCTGGCACCCCCACTCACCTGCTCCACCATCCCGCCATGGCCCACCATGTTCTTCACTCTGCTGCCTGCTGCCGACTCCTGCCATATTCTGTGTGCGCCCCCTGGTGGTCAGTGCACATCATAGCAACCGGTTGTTCAGTTGTTCGTTTGTTCCACTGTTTGGTCTATTTGCATATTAGCGTTTTATATATATAGATGTAGTGGGATGGGGACTTGGGGTTAAACTTGAGAGATATTTAAGAAGTGGAATGCTTATGATTTCATGGGCCAACTTGGTAAGGCATATGGGGGAGAAGGGTCCAAAATAACTTTCAGATTTCTGTATTGGGGTCTCATTAACCAGGAGAGAAAATTTGGGAGGAAGGAGACACAATTTGGGAGGTAACAATGATTTTTTTAAAATTATGGTCATGTCTCTTGGGGTACCAAGTCATGTGGCATTTTTGTATCTTTGGGTCTACTTGGTGATTTAAATGCAAAATGCATTTATTTCTGTGGGCTGTAGTCAACAAAGTTTATAATATTCCTAAATAAGTATACATGAGATATTTATTGTCAACAAAGTACTTGTTCTAGATCTAGGATACATATTTAAAAGTCAGCAAAGAGCTGGCTGCACACACTGATTTGGGAGTAGCCGGTGGGCAGCTTAGTTGAAGGCAGGTGAGTGGGTGAGATTAGGTAAAGGAAAAGTGAGAAGGAATAAATCCTGGAGAATACCAATATTCAGGGATATTAGTGAAAAAGGAGACAGGAAAAGAGATGAAAAAAGTATCTTGAAATCTAAGGGAGAAGACCACACTTGTTATACATTTAATTGCGTGTGATTCTTTGGTTTAGTGCCAAGAAAATAACACAGATTTGAACTCTTCCTACAAGAACTTATCATCAAGGACTAAAATGACTTTGACCAGATTAACAATGAATATAAAAAGCAGAATTGGCACACTGATTTGGCACAAAGGAAGTGTAAGTTAGATAAAGCACATATTTAGTTAAGAAGGCAAGGGTAGGAGGAGAGGTGGGAGGTGCCACCAGGGATAAGAACAATGGGAAGTTGTCAGGTCTCCTATGATGGATTTGAGAACCCTGTTAGGAGAAGGCGAACTACTCTCAGTGATTTACAGAAGGGATCTATAAAGTCCCTGAAGTAATCAAGACAGGCTACTCCCCTCACTGATGGCACAAAACATGTAAGAATCTGGGCATATATATTAGATGAAATATGAGAATTAATTTTGAAAAAATGAAAAAATATTCATGGTCCACTTTAAAAAGCATAGTAGAACCTTAGAATAGTAAAGTATGAGGGAGAAAGTTACATTTTCAAATAAACACTTCCATTTACATCAATTCAACAACTCCATTTGTTAAGATAGGTACAAACAGCCACTGGGCTGGTCTAATCAACAGCCGGGAAGAAATGGATGAAAGGAATGAACCAGTGGTGTGCGGAAGGGAGATTACATTTACATGTGCCTCGTGAACCCGAAAAATGAAAGAGAATTGCCAACTCGGAGAAAAGAAAACTTTGCTTGCCCAAACAGGAATCTTATTTGGCCAGATATATTTTCTGAGCTGAATCTAATGAGTTCTTGCGCCCATGCAAAATGGACCCGAACCTAACCTAGGGACCTTTTATTATAAAACGATTAAGTGAGGGAGAACCATATTGACTGTGAAATAATAAATTATTTGCTTTGCAAGCCACATATTACATCTGTTTACTGTAGGAAATAATGTGTACATTGAATCTGGGCAGGGAGAAGGCTCGGATTTAACAGTTTTCTAAACTTTAAATCAGATTTTCTTTTGTCTACCATTCCTCCATATAGAGCAAAAGAATGAACTCTTACCCTCAGAAGTCTTTTATTAGTTGAAGTATTTGCAAAATAAAATACAAGAAAGAATTATACAGTCTGCTTCTGTTATAGCTAACTATCTAAGAAGTTTCAAATAAAATAAATGCTTGCTGCATAAACTAACACACCATAAAATCAAGCAGACTGTGTCTGTATATAATACAAATATGCAATAACCCATTAATGAAAAGACTTATGATTTAAATGATTTGAATACTCATATCTACTCATCTCAAAATATTAAAAGATGTAGGGCTATAAATTGAATACTCCTACTGAATGGTGTCTTCCCTAAATTTATGTTCACTCAGAACCTCAGAAAATGAACTTATTTAGAAATATGATCTTTGCAGATATGATTAGTTAGGTTAAGATAAGGTCATACAGGATTTAGATGGGTCCTAAATTCAATGGCTACTGCCTTTATAAAAGAAAAGAGAGGGACAGGCACACACAGGCACACAGGGGTGCAGGCCCTGTGACAATGGAGGCAGAGACTGAAATGATGCCACTAAAAGCCCAGGAACACCAAAGACTGCTGGGAGCCACAGAAGAGGTGAGGAAGGTCCTTCCCTAGCTTTGTTTGTTTGTTTGTTTGTTTAATCCTCACCCAAGGATATTTTTCCTGTTCATTTTTTTAGAGAGAGTGGAAGGAAGGGGGAGAGACAGAGAGAGAAACATGGATGTGAGGTAGATATATCAATTGATTGCCTCCTGCACGCACCCTGATTTGGCCTGGAATTGAGCCTGCAACTGAGGTACTTGCCCTTGACTGGGAGTGGAGCCTGTGACCCTTCCATACACAGATCAAAGCTCTAACTACTGAGCAAAACCAGCAAGAAAGTGCATGACCCTGCAGACAACTTGATTTTGGATTTCTAGCCTCCAGGACTTAGAGAGAATGTATTTCTCTTATTTTAATTCAACCAGTTTGCGGTCATTTGTTGCAGCCGCCTGAGGAAACGAATACACCGTCTTTTCAGAAATGAAAATGTTCATGTATGTTGATGTCAGTACTGCTTATCCAGGAATCTGGCCTTTGATGACCTTCCAGGATTGTTCTTGACACCAAGAAGCTGAGTGACTTGCCCAAGGTCATTTGGAAGTCTGTGTCGTATCTTCGTTGTAATTGGAACCCAAGACTGCCACCTATTTGGAGTCTTTGCTGTAATCCCCGTCTGTTGCCGCCTCTGACTTTATGTGGATAATTCCATGGAAAAATGGCTCCTGTAAATTCTGCTGTCAGTCTGTGGGAGCTGGCAAAGTGCTGGTGCTGATGGCTTTCGTGATTAGAATGCAGGGCTAACAGCCACACACTCTGGCTTATAAAACAGGCTTAAGTGTCGCCTGCTTCCTCACCTCATCGTTCCTAGCATGGTACTTATCTTTCAAGCCACAAAACAGTGCTGACGCCAAGGCCATAAAAAGTATTATATGGTTCTGCCTGCCATCTTTTCAAGGTGGGCTGGCAAAGCAGAGGACCACAGACAGAAAAATGGACTAATAAAGTTTAAATAGTAGGCAATAATATTAATCTGCTGTGCTGCAGTGCCGATTAAGAGATTGAACCAACTCCCTGCAGTTCTAATTGGATTTTCTTGTGTTTTCTACAACCCTTAGGGCTCTGCCCTGATAAATCCTATTTTTGCTTGCCATTTATTCCCCTCGAATGACTCTATGTAATGGACTTCTCTCTAAAAGCACACAAATGCGTGTGTGGCCATAGCCTTTCTTTTGTGGTTTTCTTTGCAGATCGCTGGCATGCTACTCTCTAAAAAGCAAGCGATTAATACACCAAATCACTGGGCTAATTGCTATCTAAATATTTCATTTGCATAATAAGATATCAGGCTATAACTCTGGCAGTGGGGAAGCACACTCAGGTGTAACATGATGCCCTAGAAAAATGTATTATGCTAAGACTAGGAAGATAGATCCATGCATTGTTATGAATAATATCTGAGGTATTCAAATGTAAAATGAAAGAGGAATAAAGCTTTATGTATATATATGTCAGGTGTATTTTTCAAACCTGAAAGATCATTTTCACATGGACAATCCACTATTATTTTTGAAATATGCTCTTTGCCTAAATGCATCTTCTAGTGTGTGTGTAGCCAAAGAGCTCCTTTGTCAAGATATTTTGTACATAAGGATCTAATCACCGCTTGGTGATGATTCCAATAACAGCTAGGTTAGCTCCAGGTATAAAACATTAATTATGTACTTCTAGATCTAGATCAGAGATGGAGAGTGTCCCGTAAGTGTTCCAATAGCTGTATCTCTGCAGGAGATGTCTATAGTGATCTAGAACCAAAATTTTGATTGAGTAGATCTGCTCTGTTTGTCCGATTTGATCATAGAACTAGTGATGCTGCTATTTGCCCTCAGTATGGTTTTAGCTTTGATTTCATGTGATATGACCCCTGGAACTATCTACCTCTTGTGATTTGCTTATTAGAATCTCCCCCTGCAAATTGCTAAACTCAGCTAGGTTCCCAAATGTTTTGCTTCAAATTCTCAGGGAAAAATCTTTGTCTTCCCCTTCTGGTGTCTTGCCCTTCAGACTTTGTGGACACCTTAGTCCCAGTTGCCAAAGTTTGTATCATCTCTCTGCTTGATCCTTTTCTGCAATAGTGTCCATGTATTTCTTTTTCTTTTTAATTAAACTTTATTGGGTGACATTGTATTTCTAATTCCTTACTTCCACACCCTTCCTGATGTCTTCTACCTGTCTGAAACCTGGTGGCTCCCTTCTGTCCTAATGCTGACATTTGGAAAAAAATTGAACTGCAGTCGGCAATCCTGCTTATTTTCTGGTGGTATGTCTTATTTCCTTGCTGTTTCACTTGAACCAAACATTCCCTGATTCTCCTGGTCTTTATTTTGAACTCTTACAAGTGATTTATAACCACCCACATCAACAAAAATTTACTGAACAGCTGCCATGTACCAAAGTATTGGAATATTGGGGATACAAGGGTAAAAAGACAGCATTCCTGTTTTTAAGGAGCTGATGGTTTGTCTGGGATAGCTCTGTTTTGTTGTACTCCTACTACATACCAGGTGGTTTACACTTAAATCTTACAGCTGTGGTTCTCTAGGCTTGGCAGGGTTGACAGTCATCTGGGAGGTTTGCTAAAATGTCAGAGATCTGGACTGAATTCCAGATTTATTGAATCAGAATCTTTAAGAATGGTTTTAATTATCTGCCTAAATAAGCAACCCCTCTGATTATGTGATTATGTTGTGGATGATCTGAGGACCCTGCCTGGAAATATGCTTCCATATCAACCCTATGGAATATGTTTAATAATCCCCTTTTCCGGGTAAAGATACTGAGTGGAAAGTTATGTAACTTTCCCAAAGAAGAGTGGAAGAGGCAGGATGCAAACCCAATCCATATGACTTGAGAATTCCTGGCATTTATTCTACTTTTTTTTTTTACCTTAGAGAGAGAGAAAGGGAGAGGAAGAGAAAGATAGAAACATCAATGATGAGAGAGAATCATTGATCTGTTGCGTCCTGCTCACACCCTAGTGGGGATGGAGCCCACAACCCAGGCATGTGCCCTGACTGGGAATTGAACCATGACCTCCTGGTTCATAGGTCGATGCTCAACCACTGAGCCACACCAGCCAACCTATCTTTACTTTACACAAAGCCTCTTACCTATGTTTTTCATAGGTCTCTCATTTGCATTCCAGAGTGGTTCCCCAGAAAATCTTTATAATTATGACACTAGCTGAAACTAATGACAGCTGTGATGGTTAATTTAATGTGTCAAATTGACTGGGCTATGGCATGCACAAATATTTGGCCAAACATTATTTTGTATGTGTATGTGAGGGTGTTTCTGATGAGACTAACACCTGAATTGGTAAACTGAGTAAAGCAGATTGTCCTCCTCAGTGTGCATGGGACTCATCCAATGAACTGAGGTATGAATAGAACAAAAAGGCCAAGGAGGAAGGCCCAACTGTTGAGCTAGAATGTTTATCTTTTCTGATCTTTGGACTTGGACTGAAATGTCAGTTCTTCTTGGGTCTTGAGCCTGCAGGCATTTGGACTGGAATTACATGTCAGCTTTCCTGGGTCTCCAGCTTATGACTAAAGATCTTGGGACTGCTCAGCCTCCATCACTGCATGAGCTAATTCCTTATCCTATATAATAAAAGCCTAGGTGGAGTCATGTAACACCCTCACACAACGTCATCACAGTCATGTAACACCCTCACACAACGTCATCACAAGATGGCCGCCATCACAAAATGGCCACCACAAGATGGTCACCACATCAGGCCAGCAGGGGAGGGCAGATGTGGGTGATCAGGCAGACAGGGGAGTGAAGTTGGGGATGAGATCAGGCCTGCAGAGTAGGGCAGTTGGGGGCAATCGGGCCAGCAGGGGAGCAGTTAGGGGGTGATCATACTGGCAGGCAGAAGCAGTTAGGGGCAATCAGACAGGCAGGCAGGTGAGCGATTAGGAGCCAGCAGTCCCAGATTGTGAGAGGGATGTCCAACTGCCGGTTTAAGCCCTTGAGGCCCACAGGGATTGGGCCTAAATCGGCAGTTGGACATCCCCCAAGGGGTCCCAGATTGGAGACGGTGCAGGCCGGGCTAATGGACACCCCCCCCCCACCGTGCACGAATTTCATGTACCAAGCCTCTAGTCTATATATATCAAAGCCTAAGAGATCATTATAAAAGTGTTCAGTTGACCGGTTGCTATGACACACACTAACAACCAGGGGGCAGATGCTCAACACAGGAGCTGCCCCTTGGTGGTCAGTGCGCTCCCACAGCCAACCTCCCGTGGCTGGTCAACCTCCCGCAGTCCCTCCCCCTGAACTGGGTTAGATGGCCCTGATGGACCCCCATCACCGGCCAGGCTGAGGGACCCCACCCATGCACGAATTCATGCACGGGGCCTCTAGTATATACATATCCATCCTAATGGTTCTGTTTCTCTGGAGAACCCTGACTAATACAACAGCATTTGCTAGAATCTTAGAAAATATCTTGACAAGTTGCCTGAAATAAACTTGGATATTTTATACTTCTTTTAAAGAGGGAAGATTGAGTATGAACAAATATGGCAGAAAATGATCTAGGTCAGAATGAATCATCAGCTGAACATAAACCACAATTGTCTGTCAGAACTAGAGCATCATCCCAATTTTGATAAATGGCAATAACACCCCAGAGGCAATCCTTCCACTTTTAGGGAGCTGATGAAATGCTTCCAAACAATAGAAAATGAGCTACTGTAAGCTGGATCCCTGTACAGAGTGGGAAACTTAGAGAATGTCAAGAATCAAGAAACTACAATTACAATGATGCCCATGAAATAAAATAAAGGTTACATATCTGATACAAAGCTCAACAAGAAAAACCTCAATTATGCTGTTTTGATGTACTTCTCTTCAGAGTGGTCTTATTTTGAAGGGTCATGCTAGCCCCCATCAAAGAGTTTTCCAAAGATGAGGATGCTCATTTTGAAGGGAGTCCATGGTATGGACCTTGGCTGCAATACTATTATGAGGTGAGGTTCTCAAGGATATAAGCATTGTTTATTGAAAAAGCAACTGTCTCTTTGTGCTGAGAGGCAAAGAAAAAGAGTCTTTGTGCTAAGAAAGATTTTGGTTAAACCAGGAAAAATGTATAAGACTGAGTGAAGTGAGGCAGCATTCTACTTAAACCATTTCTGATCATCTCTGACTTATTCCATAATCTCATTCACGGAATGATGATGCAGCAATATTGCCAAAAAACTACTGGGAGCATTTTTATTATCTGCCTTAAATCCTCCCTACTGAAGTTTTACCTTATTACTCTTGGGAAGGTAAGGGCCGGTCAATGAATGGCATTAGTCATGGTTTCCTTGGTAAGCTGCATTCCTCTGGTGTCAGGTTCTATTGCCATTCTCATTTTAACCTTGCTTGATTAATTAAATAAACTTAAGTGGTATGGATTCCACTTGTCTAAAGCATTATTTTTTTCCCCAGAAAAAAAAATGATTGTAGGCCATAAAAGAGCTGCGAGAGGGCTAAATACAATTTTCTGAGGAAACTATTCATTGACTTAATTTACTTTAAGTTGCAAAACTCTGCTTCTAAAGTTTATTTATCTTCTAGCCCAGGAAAACTTAGGAAGTCAGTAAAGTTTGCCTTCCTATCCCTTTTATTTCTTTAGTTGGCATAGCCTTGTGGTATCCCCATTTGATACCTGATATATAGTCTTCTGGTTGGCCAAGGTCTGTCTGCCACTACACCTCATTTGGGATGCCATACTGGCTTCATTCTGTACTCCTTTTTATTTCTTCTATGCTCTCTTCCCTTCTCCCTTCACTTCGTACAAACTATCCATCTTTTTTATCATGTTTCCAAAGTCCTCGCTTCCTGCTAGGTGAAACCTAACTAACCTGATAAACAACTCTGTGTGTTAACGAAAATTGTTATGATTTGAATTGTGTCCCCCACCAAACTATGTGTTAAGGTCTTTACCCCCATTATCTCATAATATGACCTTATTTGAAAATAAGGTAATTGGACATGTAATTAGTTAACATGAGGTCACACTGGATTAGGGTGGGACCTAAATTCAATATGACTGAGTCCTTACATGAAGCAGACACAGGAGAAGAAAACACCATGAGATGTCAGAGGCAGAGAGAGATTGGAATTATGCTGCCACAAGCTGAGGAATCCCCAAGGCTACCAGAATCTGGAAAAAGCAAGAAAGTCCTCATTTGGAGGCTCTAGAAGGAGCATGACCTTACGAACACCTTGAATTCAAATTTCTAACCTCCAAAACTGTGATAAAATAAATTTTATTTTTGAATAACTTACCTATGTCTATTATAATAAGGCCATCAGCAGACAATGACATAGCAGAAGCGATACTACTAATGATGTGACTCAGGTACCTGACAGGTCAATGAGAAAGGGATTTTGAGATGGAAAGGGATGGCTGGCATCCACCAACTACATATGACAGATCCTCATTTCAGGGTTCTCTGAGCTGACTCAGCATCATAACCTGACATCTAAAGCATCCTGTGAAATTTCAGTTCTCAAATAATGCAAATGCAGAGAGGGACATGGTAAGGGAGACAGTTATCATTGGTTGAAAGCCTACAGTAGCAGGCACTTTGGTACATCCTTGCTCTTCTGCAATTTTGCTCCTCATACAGTTGTCTCCATATTAGGAAGGGGTACTTTCATCTACCCAGTTGCTCAAGGCCAGCATAACTGAAAGATAGAAGAACAGAGGCATTTTCCCCCTTGAGTCCCTAGCATCTTACATAGTGCATGGTGCATACCATGTGTTGAAAAACAACCTGAAAGAATGAATGCAATAATAATCAGTCTAGAAAGCCTAAACTGGCTTATCTTCATGACGGGGAGACACTATTTGTTGTGGTTTTGTGGGTGCTTTGCTGGGTAAGCCCTATGACCCTCTGTTTATCTCTCACTGGTTCCATGAAGCCTTGTCTAATCTATGAAGGCAAATCTGTTTACTGATGATGACAAGGTGAACAGAAGGAAATTTCAGGGTATCAGTGGGAGGAGTACAGGTTCTGGCCTCAGCTCAGTTACTAACCATATACCCAAACCTGGACAGGGCACCATTTAACAGGAATTATTAAAGAAGAGAGTAATGCAATTGAAAGTGGATTGGAAATCCAGTAAAATTGGATTTCTAATCTCTGTACTGCCAAGAACTTGCTTGTGGGGTTGTCAGGAATCTCCTCTGGGCCATATTTTTCTCCTCTGAATATTAAAGAGGTTTGATTATTTAAAAGGAAGAATGCATGAAACTATTTGACTTTGTGAGGTGAGGGGGTTTGGAAGAGTGAAAGGAATGGATGGAGGAAGGTTGTTACACTGGGAGGCTGCAGCAGAAAAGATAAAATATACCATTTTACTTGAAGCAAGTGATTAGCGTTTTCTCTTACCATCCTTAAGTATATTCATTGGCAACAAACTGACCTTCTGTTAAATTTTCATGGTTTTCTGTGACCTACATTTGCTGTGATGTTTTACTGACTCCTTCATTTGAATTGGTTGCTTTTTTTTCACATGCCTCCAAATACCATTATGAATCACTGAAGCTCAAGACCATCTATCACGGTTATAAGGCATATAAAAGATGACAATCATCAGTCAGTTTTCACTCTGCCTGAAACAAAATGTTCTCAGTCCAAAATAAATACTTTCCCTCCTGCTGGATTAACTAAGATTTATACTCCTAATATGCAAATAGTCCTCAAAGTGTTAGATAAAGGAAAGCATTCATTGTCTTGGCTCAACCATAGGCAGGAGATATAATTTTAAATAGGTATTTCAGCTTTGAGGCTTATCCACAGCCTTCTGCAAGAGTCACGTTTTCATTAGTGGGACAGCAAATGGCACTCTGTATGCTTAAAAAAAGTTCTGAGTGTATGTCTTGAGCATACATGATAATAGTTAAATCCAAGCATAATTCACTTCTTGGGACATGAAAGAAATGTTATTTAAAATATATATGTGAGTTGGAATAGGTTATTAAATCTTTGAAATTTTGAACTAGAAGGAACCCAGAATATGCTTCCTGTTAAGTCAGATGATAATTTGAGATTCAAAGTTCAAGTAATTTAATAATAGTTGGACCTGAAATTCAGAAGTCTTGACTTCAATTTGAGCTCTCTGTCAATTCCATCAGATTCTAATAGCTTAAATAATAAATTAAGAAACTAGTTCATTACCATCGAATCTTCATTTTCCCCTTTTTTGCCTGATTTTAGTGTGGGCAACAATGCACCCAACCAAAAAATTACATTTCCCAAGTAAGTTATAAATAATTTAAGTGTAGGGATTTGATTCAGTGTCTAAGAAGCTGCCATGTTGGACTATAAGATGACTTTCAAGAGGGAACCTAGGTGAGGATTATAGTATCCTGGGTCCCTGATTACCATAGATTCACTCTATTGATCATCTGATAACTTCTTTTATTTGACAAACAAATAATCACCTATATCATAAGCCACTAATTTGTTCTTTTCTCTATTATATGTAGCCAAGACTAATTCTAACTGTACACTAGGTTATTGCTATACTTAAAAAAAGTATACGATAAAAAAAAACTTTCTAAAAATTCAGTAACTATAGGTTTTGGAATCTGCCATCTTATATAATCAAACGGTACATGTGAGTATGGGTCCATTCTTGAAGATATAATAATTATTATCTCAGAAGATAACACTAAAAAGTATATCCATAAATATGTTAAATACTTAACATTTTAAATAGTTACCACTGTTGTAAGGTAGCAAAAAAGGCTACAAAATCACTAATTGCTGTCTTTTTCTATAAGCTAGTTTTATAGTAATTTATTAAATATTTCAGAATAGCTCATGCAAATCCAGGTTGTGAGAAGTTGACATAAGTAGAACCATTTTAAATTACAGTTTAGACAATCATTCCAGCAGGTCTTACTTCTTAAACCTTTGGAATGTTTGAACTGGGCAAAATGACCTTTGGACTGGGCCAAACCAACATTGTCTTCCAAACAACTGAATAGCAGGAAAGCAGCCATCCTGACTACAAAGACTAAAAGTTAAGGACATTCTTTAGAATGAGTCAACAACCTTGTAAAGCTAAAGAATAACTTAGCTTATTAGTACCAACAGAAATTTCTTCCTTCTATTCATGTAATTGTTTCCCTTCCCTGTCTCATAAAAATCCCTTGGGACATAAATTGAGTTTTTACCTGAATAATATGTTCCTAGATAATACAGGGGTGGGCAAAAGTAGACTTACAGTTGTGAGTACTTGAAATACACAGTTTATTCTTGAATTATTAACTATTGTATTATTTTCCATAAGAACAATTGTAAACCACTTTGCTTACCCCTATATACATATATTTTATCTCAAATAAATGCTTGTTACTTCTCAGAAGTGCTTCTTTGGCTTTTTATTTTTAGGTTAACAATATAAATAATTACATAATTCACAAACTCAATATATGGCAAACAATTATTCTGAAGAAACAATAAAACAAGTGAAAATATTTAGGACATAACAAGCATTACTTAATTTCATTTCTGATATTCTGGATTTTTGTTTGTTTTTATTAAAACAAATTACAAATATTCTAAAAAGCACAAAATTATAGCTAATAAACTTAGAGTAACATCAATAACAATATTATTAAAATAGTGTTTCACATATATTATCTTGTTAATCCTTAAAAAAGTCTCTTTAAGGCAAATAATTATAAGTTACATATGGTAAAATATCATTGTAAAGTCAGTGTTTCATGCTTAATATTAAATACAAGGGAGACAAACTTTATTACTCACCACCTACAAATATAATAATTTTCAAAAGTAAATAGTAGTCTTAAAATTATGTATAACTTTTAATTCAATAACTTTTTTAAGAATTTGATTCTAAACTATTAAAGAAAAATTATCCAAAACTTAGAAGTTATGAAGGAGAATAACTGCAGTTTTTTTCAGGGTCATTATTTTGGCAGGGGCACATAAGGATTGAAAAATTACCTGTAAAGTACATCTAGATATTTGATGACCATGTAGACATTGTGAAGTTACATCTTGACTAGTAGATTTCTGTCCGATCAAAAAGAATAACCCCAAAGGTTATAATATTGTGGTCATATAGAACATTGAACAGTTTGTTTCATAAAATTAATAAAATCATTCAGCATTTCTTTAATTATATCTCTGTTCCTCATATACAGTACCTTTGAACCAGTCTTACAATCATGGTTTCTTTATTACATAACTAGAGGCCCAGGGCACAAATTCGTGCACCAATGGGGCCCTAGGCCTGGCCTGCGGGATGGGGCTGAAACTAGCTCTCCGACATCCCCTAAGGGGTCCCGGATTGCAAAAGGGCACAGGCCAGGCTGAGGGACCCCACTGGTGCACTATCGGCGCTGGGGAGGGATGCAGGAGGTTAGCTAGCCAGGGAGGGACCGTGGGAGAGCTTCAAGGCATGTCCAGCCTGTCTAGCTCAGTCCAGATTGGCAGGACCCTGCAGCAAGCTAACCTACCAGTAAGAGCGTCTGCCCCCTGGTGGTCAGAGCACATCATAGCGACTGGTCGACCAGTTGACTGCCACCTAGTGGTTGGTGAACATCATAGTGAGCGGTTGAGTGGCCTTAGCATATCATTAGCATATTATGCTTTGATTGGTTGAATGGCCGATTGGATGACTGGACACTTAGCATATTAGGCTTTTATTATGTAGGATAAGGTAAATAAAATATTTGACATGTTTTTATTTTAAACTTATGTGAGAGTCCTATTTGAAACTTTTGGAAAATTATACTTTAACAGAAAAATGAAATATGAATGTGAGCCACCGTATCAGCAGAATTTATTAACACCAAAAATTATCTACAACTCAAATGGTTCTACATATCCCAAAATGTAAACCATAATTATTTTGGAAGAGGGAGACATCATTTTTTTTTCATATTGCTTTTTTAAAGAATGAATAATGCCCCTCATAGATATCCACAACCTATTCTCCAGAATTTGTAAATATGCTACCTTACATGGGAAGGTTTTAGCTGGAATAAAAATGGCTAATTAGCTGACCGTAAAATAAGGACATTGTCCTGGATAATACAGGGTGGCTCAAAGTAAACTCGAGGGTTCTTAAATGTGGAGGAAGAAGGCAGAAGAGAAAGTCAGTGCTACACAATGTAAAGCCCAGACATTGGTGCCTTGGAAGATGGTGCAAACACACACACACACACACACACACACACACACACACACAGAAATTGACTCCCCACTAGAGCCTCCAGGCAGGAATGCTGTCCAACTACCACTTTAACTTTAGCCCAGGAGACCTGTGTCAGACTTCTGACATTCACAGCTGTAAGATAATTACTTTGTGTTGCTCTAACACACTGCATTTGAGGTAACTTGTTATAGCAACCATGCAAAACTAATAAACTTTTCTATATTTAAAAATGCCACTTGTAATAAAGCTAGCAGGACAGGGCTGTTTAGAGCCTCATGGTGTGCAGGTGGGGGTTGGCAGGGAGAGGAAAAGCAGCACAAGGTAATGGACTTAGTCTCAGTTCTGGCAGTTACTAGCTGAGGGACTGAGCACCTTGTTTTCTTTGGGCCTCAAGCTCTTTCCAGCTTCTAAATGTTATGACACTTCAGGGCCTCAATCAGTTTAGTCATTAGGAAAAATAAACAATGGTATACAATGGTTCCCCCCTACCTTTGCATACCAGTCACCTTTATCAATCCTGTCTACAGTACTCTTTGAAGAGCACAATAATTTGTCCAACAAATATTTGTTGTATACCTACTATGTGCTAAGCACTCCTTAACGTGGTTGGGGATAAAGTAGTGGATAATATAAGCAAGGCCCTTAATTTCACGTATCTCTCACCAGGGAGAAGAAAGACATTCACAGGGAACAGATAAGAAAATGAATAGGGTAAATTTAGATAGTGGTAAGTGAAAAGAAAAATATGGCACAAGGGAATGTGACAGATAAAAACTGCTGCTAGTGTGTGAGGAAGGGGTTGGGGAATATACATGATATGAATTTTACAGAAGTGTTAGATGAGCTCAGATATAAATGTGAAGGGGGAGCTGGCCATGTGACAATTGGGGAAAGAACATTCCAGCAAGAGGCAACAGAAAGTCCCTAAATTAGGAATGACCTTGGTGGGTGTAAAAAAAGAGACAATATGAGGGTGCCCATAGCATGGTGATCTGGGTGAAGGTAGTAAGAGGTAAAGGTAGAAAGGTAGACAAACACCAGAGTAGCCAGTGGGGAGGTACCAGTGTGGTGAGTATACCCCTTCCCCCAGAGTAACAATATGATTTCGCAAATAAACTCATACTCACTCTCATCTGCTCTAACTGCTTAATTAGGCATTTACCTGCAGGAATGTCTACCACTGTGTGGTGGAGAGACCCACTGGAAAATACAGGATCAATACTATTTTCATGGTGACAAGTCCTGAGAAACAACAAACTTCGTGATTTCTTCCATACCCTGACTGAACTATGTATAGTGCACAATGCTAAAGGTAGTAATAAGAAAGAAGCCGAAGAACGGTGCAGTCACAGGGGAGGATGGAGAAAGGATTTAACAAATCATCAAAACAAAAATAGCAGCCCCTCAGTTAAAAACATAAAATTACTAGCTGCCTACATCACTAGGCTAAGACACACGCATAGCTCCCTGCCACAAGATATACTAAAGACCCTCACAAACATAGGAGAAAAAAAAAAGATGAGCATTCAGTTCTTTTAGGTCTGCTGCTGATTTCCTTTGGGCCTTTGCTGATTGAATTGAAGTTCTAGGCACTGCCTATTTTCTTGGCTCTCATCATTGATAAAGTATTCTTTCTTTCCCCTGTAACAGCATTATCTTGCAGTAATGGTACACCTTTGAAGACAACATACGAATAGGCTGTCAGATTTATAAATGCAAGCTGCTTAAGGCCAACTGTGTCCAGCAATATTAGAGAAGGTTGGGGAGCCTTCAGGGAGGGCTCGGACTATATCTGATCATAGACCGAGCGCTCAGAAGTAATATTAATCAGATTTAAATTAGGTGTTGGGAATGGGGGTCATATCAGCTACAGTAATAGTGGATCATCTGCCTCGACTTGCCATTTGTTTCCTCTTCTTCTCTGAATAAACTTACTGTTAATGCTGTGGTAGCAAATCAGATCACCCCACCCTGCTCTTTGCTTCCCAGATCCACTACAAGCTTGGCTAAGGAAAATAAAGCCTGGCCTGATGGAATTCAACCATGTCCCCACCCCCCACGGACTCCTCGGCCTCTGAAATGAAGATGCAAGCTCAGACTGCGGTGTTCCTTTGGTTGGTCATGCAGACATCATAGAATTGGAAATGACTGATATTTCCAGGATGTGGAAGTATTGGGGAAAGGACACCCTTTTATGCCATTCATTTATGTCCCTAAAAGACATCTTAAGGACTGTCTGTTGAAATAAATTGATTTGCCTTCTGTTAAAGCTTTGCTTTATAAGGTGTCAAGGAGCTTGAAAAATATAGGCGGTTTTCAAAGAAAGCAGAGCAAACACAAGCAGTGTTTGCATTATTTACCTATTAGAAATTGGCAAGCAGTTCTGGTTTGCATATATTTGAATTAAGAGACGTTCATTTGTACGTCTCTGACAAGAATATTAATTCGATTTTTACTGAAATGCTAGAATGTGCAAATTTCTATATTTGGCACCATGAGGGGTTCAAAGAGAAAAACGAGATTATAGTTTTTGGTGAGGCAGCAAGACACACAAAAAATTATTAATAGTTATAAAAACGTACAAGCAAATGTCTGGGGACAGTTATTTCTGACTTTCGTACTTAAAGAATAGGATAAGAAAAGTATCCTAGAGTACAAAATATCCTTATAATGGAAATTTCTTATAGCCTGTGGCATCCACATATCGGAGCCACATATGTTTGAACTAGAATAAAATACATTCAGTTCACACTCTTAGCTGGGCAAGAGAACATGCATCAGTTTCTTTGTAATAGAAAAATATTAATTTTATTTCTAATTGAGCTGAGAACAGAGCTGCATGATGACTATATCCTTGTACTGGTCCTACTGTGAGACAGATATGTCCTGTGCCTACTCCTCGCCGGGCCATGTGCCTAGGGGTCTCACTCTATGTGGGGTCAGGGCAGGGCCATTACACCAGGAGATATAATAGTGGTGGGTAACTAGCCAAGTAGGTGTCTTCATTTATTATTAGCACTTTTTTGTTTCCAAATCTTGCCTTCTTCATTATGAACTAAACAAAAGAATGCAGAGTCCTCATGTTCTCCCTTTATCTCTCAAGTCTAAACACCAACCTACTAGCCCCAAGCATCCAGATATTTCTTATTAACTGTTCTTTCAACCCTTTCTAGATACCGCTTAGCTCTCCAGAGGTATAAACCCTCAAAGCAAAGCACCTTTCAGTTTCAAAAATCATCATTCTGGAGGAAGAGAAAAGAGAACAAATTTTTGAGATACTTTTACTTTTCCACAAAAGGCTATACTGGCAGCCCTTGGGACTGAGCAGGATCATTTTACCCATTGTGAGCCTTTGGTGTGTGTGTTTCCATTGTAACGCTGAGAGTAGTAAGGGCCTGGGAAGAGAGAGGATAAGGCAAGTATGTAGGAGATCATACTTCACACTCCCAAGAGAAATATGTTTTCTTGGATAATCTCAGATGCTCATGTCAATTGATCAATATATATATACATATATATATATATATATTGATCAGAATGCAAATATATATGCCAGACCCTGTCCTAGGTCTTCCTGGGTAAATAAAGGTGATACTCTGCATTCTGAAACCCATCAGTTCCATAAGGACAGGAACCTATGGTGCTGCCTGGCCTCTAATGTTCTTCTCCCCATTCCACCCAGGTCTTCAAAATACCAGTTAAGATGAGAAGTACAGCAAGCAGTTCTCAGGAAAGATTTTAGCCTCCATTATTTCACCAGGAGCTATAAAGAAAGCCTGGGAAACCCCAGGAGATAACTTCTGTAGAGCACCAACAGGTTTCCAGCGCAGTTTGGAATGAAGAGCAGAGAGAAGATGAGTCTAGAACACAACCCATTCCTTCCTTGTCTGGGAGTGGGAGACATTGGAGAAAAACAGTGAGTAGAGGTCTTGAGGAAATAAAGGGTTTGAGGGGGAAATCTATGAGTTAAGGGCAATGGTATGTGCTAAGAGATGGTTTTCTACCTAAAACACATTTCATAATTTTGCCAAAAATTTGCTCTGCTCCCGTGATGCCTGATGCTGCCTTCCTGACCTGGATGTTTCTGCTTGACCTTGATAGCTGAAAACTGATATGAGTCCTGGACACACTCTCTGATTCTCTCTTCTCACCCAAACCAGAGAGGAAACCAAATGAAGAAAGGAACACAATGCCTCCTCAAGGCCTTTGGAGGTCCCTACTCAAGAGATGATCTTTGATTATTTTGAGAGAATATATGCTGCATTTTCTTGATTTGAAATCAAATAATATGTCCTTACTTTTGGTTTAAAACAAGCATCGATCAGATGCTCAAAACTCAGAGGGAAGATAGGGGAGGGTGGGGGTGAGGGGGAGAGATCAACCAAAAGACTTGTATGCATGCATATAAGCATAAGCGATGGATGTGGACAACGGGGTGAGGGTGAGGGCAGGATTGGGGGGATGAGGGAACATTGGGGGGATAAGGACACATTTTTAATATCTTAATCAATAAAGGGAAAAAATTAAAAAATAAATAAATGCATACCAGCGCACCCAGAAGTTACAAAAAAACAACAACAAAACAACAACAACAACAAGTATGGTCATCATATCTGAAGAGTTTTAGTAACTCATTTGGGTTTTAACCTTTGAGGAGTTTGTTCAGTTGCTCCATTTGTTTTGGGTTCTAGAATGACCAAATTAACCACATCACTTCCATATCTACTTTACCTATGTTGATTAAAATATTTAATAAAATAATCATGGCCACTGACTATTGGACACTGGGTACCAGACAGTGCAGTGAAGCAGTTTAGATGTAGGTACCTCAGTAACCTTACAGGAACCCTCTAAGGTTGAATTTGGAAGTTCTGGGACACAGTTTTTAAAACAGTGTCCTCTGGAATATATTGTGTAAACATATTAAAATTAAAAGATCACACATTTTCTCATCAGAATTTAAGTGTTTCCCTATTTCTTATTTAAATAAATATAATCATCCATAGTGGTATTCTTTAAAAAATGCAATACCATAGAAATTAGCAAGATGGACATATCTTCAGGAGATTTAATTCACTATTTTGCTACTAGAGGCCCAGTGCATGAATTCGCCCAGATCAGGGCCAGGCCTGATAGGAGGAGGAGACAGCTGGAGGTTGGCCAGCTGGCCCTCCTCGATCAGGGCCCATTCATGGCCGGGTGGGCTGAGGGGGAGGGGCCATGGGTGATTGGCCAGTGGGCCCTGCCCCAGATTGGTGTGGGGGGGTGCTGATTGGAGGTGGGGCCAGCCAGGGGGAAGGGCTGTGGGCAGTTGGCTACCCGGCCCTGCTCCTGAGCAGAGTGGGGTGGCCGATTGGGGGCAGAGCTGGCTGGGGGGAGGGGCTGTGGGCCTATCAGGGTGGAGGGGCTGATCTGGGGTTGGGCTCATGAGGGGAGGGGCTGCAGGAAGTTGGCAGCCAGCCCTGCCCCCTTTTGGGGTAAGGGGGGAGATTGGGGGTGGGACCGGCCGGGGGAGGGGCTGCAGGCTGATCATGAAGGTGGGAGCCCACTGGGGACGGGGACAGACAGGGGGAGGGCTGCAGGAGGTTGGCCAGCCAGCACCACCCCCTATTGGGGTAGGGGGGACGATTTGGGGTGGGGTTGGCCAGGGGGAGGGGCTGCAGGATGTTGGCTGTCAGCCCCACCCACAATTGGGCCAGTTTGCTGGCCACAGTAGACCGATCGTTCTGGCCATTACAGCATTCTGGTTGCTGGCTTTTTATATAGAGAGAAGATTATAAAACTTAATTTCCAAATGCCTGTTAATACAATTTAAAAAGAAATACAAAAGAACTGCATATAGACAGATATGACTGCAAAAATATACAAAAGTCCTGAAGAGTTGAAAGATTAAAAAAATGACTGCCATAATTATCATTAAAATATTATTTTCAGTAACAAAAGTGCAGTTACTTTGATTTTTCAATATTAACTAAAGACAAATTTTCATTTATATTAAATTTGGAGAGTTGTACAGACTAATCACAAAAGAAGTACTAAAGTAATAGTGAGCACTGGAATTCTAAACATTCCCATTTTCTTTTTGAAAATTGTAATGGTATAATATTTAGCTTTAACCTCAGGCTAATTGTATTTTGAAAAAGGAATATGACAGAATCAATGTTAAGTCTTTAAGCGCTTTGTTTTGAATATCTTATTTTCTTAAGAGGGAAATTCAGTGGATTCCTAAGGGTAAAATTA
This sequence comes from Myotis lucifugus, assembly GCF_000147115.1. NCBI lineage: Eukaryota > Metazoa > Chordata > Mammalia > Chiroptera > Vespertilionidae > Myotis > Myotis lucifugus. Next base: position 927,525 of record NW_005871212.1, on the reverse strand, counting down.
CCATAATGATATTTTCATGTCATTTAAGATACTTATTAAACCTATAAAATGTTTTTATTTTATTTTGAATTATATTGAAATTGATAAAAGTGCCACAATAATTTGCTAACTATTTGTGTTAAGCACAATTATATAATTTTTGGATCGAGAGTCTTGGCAACCACATGATCATATGAGTAGTTATCTAAATTCCCTTACTGCCAACTCATTACTGCCTGTCACATTTAAATCCTTCTTTAATAAACCCCTGAAGACTAAGATATGATATCTAGAGGTGGCTAATCCAGAAGGATTTTCAGGTGGCATCTATATTTAAAAAAAAACAAAAACCTGTTTGAAGTTTAGTTAATAGTCATTTTAAGATTCTACCTGCCTAGAAATACAAAAGTTGGAAAGTTGTGGTAGATGATATACCAAGCTGTCTTAGAGATGAAACATTACCCATGTAACAACGAACTCTTCGTCTCTGAAGCTTTTCTAAGGTGTTACTCATGTAAATACCATAATCTTCTGTAATTTACCATGCATAGATACAAATCCTGCTAATCAGATTACATTTTTGCTTCTTCATAAGCTTATGTTGTCTCAGAATTTTCACCACAAATTTCATTTTTTTTAGGGAAAACACACACACACAACCAATGTTTAGTGGAGCATATGCCAACAGAATCTGCCACACTCCACTAACACCACAGGACTTCAGCTACCATTCATGGGTGAGTTTATCTTATGAACTAATCCAATGTCTGATCAGCTGGGATGTTCAATAAATATTGTTTTACATCAGTGGACACATAACTAATCCAAGCTTCTAGTTAATTAAGTTTTTTTTTTATTTTGTTTTATTGCTTAAAGTATTACAAAGAGTATTACATATGTCTCCTTCCTCCCACCCCCCCTTGACATTCCCCCGGCCTTCCCTACCCCCCAGTGTCTTATGTTTAAGTTTTAAGTTTAAAAATATTATTTTTCCCTCCGGAAACAAGTCTAGAGCAGCGACCTTCAGCCAGTTTGCTGTGGCAGGCACACTGGTGGGCCACAAGAATTTTTAAAACATGCAATACCTGACTATTTAGTCAGGGGCACTGACCTCTTTTCCCTTAGACTGTCAAATAAATAAATGACAACAGCCAACACAATAGCAGTCCAGTGTGAATGAATCAGCAAAAAATAAATTTTGTGATGTTTTGTGCCACAGAATTTTATTTAGTAACTAGTTTATGTGTGCCATGAGAGGCAGACGATTGAAAATTGCTGGTCCATCATGTTGTGGAATGATAAAATATAGACTGATTCATTATCCTTAAAGAAAAACAAACTCTGCCATTTGGGGTTATTAAAGACTTGAGCTAATAATATGCTAATTTTATAAATTTTAAAAACCCACTGCTGTATAAAAAACTAGAGATTTGGAAAAATAACCCATATTTAATTAATAATAAAAAATTATCATCTGATTTCATTTTACTTATGTAGATACAAGTCTGTTGTCTTGTATTTAATAGAAAGATATAAGAAATGTACTTTTGGCATCAGTTCTTTTCCCTAAAAACGTTAATGCATTGAGAACAATATCTGTACAACCATTATAATTTTAAAATAACCACTCCAATGGAAGTTCTATATTATCTCAATCAAATTATGATATCTACCCAGGATATGTGTTCTGTGCCTGTGTTGCTATGGAAATGTTTGGTTCTTAATAAAGAATGATTGGATTAAGCCTCTGGTAGCAACAGAATAGCCACAGCTTTATCATTCACAGCTAGAAATTCTGTAGAAATATACTTAATAAAAAAATCTGCCTCTTTCAAGATCGAGCTTCATGAGCTACAACTTCACAACTAGTTTATATTCATGTAGATGGCATCCTGATGCTGGAGGAGAGATGATGGAAGGCTGTTCTCTGGTCTTTCATCCATTTCCTTCAGGTATCTGGGTACCCTGGATAAATCAGATTGATATCTGCCTTCTGCAGCTGAAACAACATGGTTGCTGATGGGATAGCTCTCCCCAGGGCCAGAGAAGAAAGTCCTGAGACTAAACACCAGAGGAAAGCATATTCATGATGGTTTCCCTTTCTCCTAAGCTCCATCCGCCTCCAGCTGCACAGGAACAAAAATGCAACCAACTAATCTGTAGGCATGAATGCCTGCATACTCCCTTCACCCCCTGTCCACCCCAGGACCTTCCAAAAAGAATTCTAAACATCGCTCAATGTAGGAAATCCTTAGTAGCAAGTGGAATAGTAACCTTTGGCAGACTGCACAGGGACAGACAATTACTCCTCTTGTCCAGGTCACTGCCGCATCAGGGAATTACTGTTAGTCAGGGATGTGAGACGGTTGGTAAACATGGCTAAGGACTCTAATAAGCTAGAAGAGATCTTAAGTGTGTGCTTCAGTAAACAAGCGCTTCATACACACATAGCTGTTCAGTGACATGTTCAAAAAAAAAACTTGTAAAGGAAGTGTCTTCTTTTTTATAAGATAAAGAAAAAAGAATCCAGAAGTTCTAACAAAAAAAAATAAGGGCAATTTACTTGACTGACATGTCTCAGCACTCACCGAGGGCGAAAATCCACTCGTGTGCGCCTCACTGGCTTCATGAGTGCTGACCTCTGTTATTACTGCTGCAGCTATTTATTCTCGAATAACAGATTTTTGGATGAGTCACACTCAGGTTCTCCTCTACTTCCCCACAGTAATGACAGAAATCTTCATTTGCATCTCTGTTGCCATGGAAAACTGAACACTCTGAAAAGCAGGCAGGATTATGAGTTTCAGGCAAAGTCTAATAGTAGGGAACAGAGAGAACCCAGGTTGAAACCCATACATGCACCACAGCTGATAATACAGGGAAAAAAATGGCAATGTAAATAGTAAGGAAAAGAAAATAGGATTTCATGGAATCTCTGACCTTTTAGATAAAATACTTTGAGTTTCAAAATATATTTCAGTTTGTTTGTGTGCTGTTGTTGTTGTTGTTTTAGTCAAAAACACCCTCAAGCTTAGGAATAAAGGAGTAATGCAATTTTCACCACCTGGTGCAGGCTGGCTGACACAAAGGCTATTGTGCACCAAAACAGCAGATCATTGAATTCCATTTACACTGTGAGCCTGCCGGATCATGATCATTAGCAGTCTTTTCATTTGGAAATAGATGTGACAATTTAAGAGGAGGAGGGGCACAGGAGTGGAACATCACACCCCGCCCTCTGTGTTTAGTTTAATAGAGCAACAGGGTTTGTGTTTGTATCCAGGTCATTTTATCCCAAATTCCTCAAGTACCATAAGTATCCTGCACAGAAGGCATGTTTTAAGGGACAGAGATAAGAAAAAAGAAAGACATGGAGAGACAGGGACATATCAAAATAGTAGAAGAAGAAAGTAGATTGAAGATATAAGAAGAGAAATGAAGAAATGGAGAATGCAAAGAGAAGCATAAGAAAAAGAACGATCAAAGATTAAGAAACAAAGAGAGAAAGTGAATAGAAAGAAATCTGAATGAAAAAGAGAACTCAAAAAGGAAAAAAAAATTGCCTGCAACCAGAAACTTCACCTCAAAGATCTGGGCAAAGCAGGTAAAAGAGAACCTTGGAAAGAAGTTAAGAGCAGTGGAACAGTACCAACCTCCTTATCTTGTCCATCTAAGTGCAATTTCTTTCACTCACACTCTAGGCATAAGCTCTACTAGTAGTTGGCAGCCCTGGTGGGAGACATTTATATATGAGAAATCTCTTTCAATGTTGCCCTCTCCTTTCATTTTAGCTCTAAGAAGAATTTGAGGATTTTTTGACATTTTTATCCCTACTTTTGTTTTGGACCTTATCCATTTAAACTTGCAATCCCTGACTCTCCAGGCTGCAATTGTTAATTCCCCCATCCATTGGGTAAGCAAGGTGCCAATGACCTGCCTTTACTGAGGGGAGGCGATGTGGTGCGGTACAGAGAAGACGGAATTGAGCAGCAGGAGACCTGGAAAAAGAGACTTTAGCAGAGGCAAGAACAAACTGGAGCCAATTTCTACTCTCAGGACATACACACTTGTAGATATTGAGGATACTATTTCTCCAGGATGAGAGAAAAGGTTATCAGTGCTTTATACCCTGGACGATTGGAATATGCATGCCTACTGGCGAAGGAGAATAACTAGTGAGAGGATACCTAACTGGTCTGTTTAGGGTCCAGCAAGATAAAGGTGCTCAATTTAATGGCTGAGAGGGAGCTTGGGATGAGATTTTAGTTCCAGGTAAAAGCCCATTTCAAAGGAAAGGGTTGTTAATATTACTACCTTGGGACCTTTATTAGTTGAAAGCAATCTTTCTTCAACATGCATAGCACTTTCTCTGAACTCTGTCCTATGGAAGCCTTTGCCACTTTCTACTCTGTGTACCGATTATTGATGTTCACACCTCACCTTCTCTGCTAGACTATAAGGACTCTCAGGGCAGAATCTGGGTCTGATTAATCCTAATGCCTTCCACAGCACTTCAATAGAGTCTGAGCACAGTGAGCGCTAGGCTTGCATTTGGTGCTTAAGTGACAGAAGCAGTAAGGGAGGTCTCTTTCTGGGTCAGGATGTGAAGAGTTAAGCTTTGATGTTAATTTTGAAGCAGTTGGGTTGAGAACACAGTATTCAAGCCTTAGAAGTTGAGTGGCCAGTGTCTGAGTTATTAACAATAATTATAAATGATTATTATGTGCTACGAGATTTAAAGCAGTCACCTTTCTCCTTGCCTTACCACGGCAAGGTGGATGTTATTATCTCCATTTTACAGTTGAGGAAAAAGGGAATTGAGTTATTTGTCCAAGGAGATACAATGAGTAAAGGGCAGAGGCGGGGGGGCGGGGTGGGTGCTGAATTCAAATTCAGGGCTACTGATGCATTCATGTTAGATCAGATGCCTCTGCTGGGCAGACTAGAACTCTACAATTTCGCCCGTTAATTCTGGTCTCCTGAGAGAGCTCTCCAGGCCTAGATGTCCAGAAAAGGCCACTAGTAAGGGAAAAATGCCAGATTTAACATATTGATAACTGTAGGCTTTGGGCAAACATCAAATTCCTATGGCATTTGCTTCCTCCTGTTTAAATAATGCTACTCTATAAATAATAGTACCTCCTTCACAGCTGTTGAGTACATTTTTATGTTATATTAAAACGGGAAGTTCGAAAAACTAGAACAAGTGCTTTAACACACAGTGGACACCTCAATAAATGTTTGAATCTAAATTTCTGCAGAAGAGGTAAACTGGTGAAATTTGTGGTGCCATAATGATAATGTGGACAGTTTCTTTCCATGAGCCTTTCATAGCATATATTTGAGAGTTGTGCAGGGCAAATCTCATCTCTAACTATTGTATGCATTCATCAATGAGGTATTTGCCCAGTGAAAGGATCAGGCTGAAAGAAAGTCTCCTAGATTTTGAACTCTAGGACAACCTTTCTACATTATCCAGGCTTGCTTCCTTCTGCAAGCTAGTTCAGATCTCTCAGAATCAGAATTTTGTGCTTTTAAGAAAAGATGGCCTTGACCACACATCCACCCTCACTCTTTATACTATTATCACTACTACTACTGAGAGTAGCTAACATTTATAAATACTTGGATGAGTCACACATTGTCCTAAGCCCTTTATGTCTTCCTTTATTTAATCCTCACAATTAGTGGAAATATAGGCCGTCTCATTATTAATCAAAAATACAAAGGAGAATAAGATCCCATTTGTTTACATTTGAAAGTTTAAATAATAATGCCCAATGTTGGGAATAGTGTTAATGAAATGATCATTTTAATATTCTGCCAGAAGATAAAATTAGTATATTTGTAGAGGCAAAATGTATCAAGGGTTTTGCAAATTTTTACATTCTTTGATTCAGGGATTCCCCAGCTAGGAATTTATCTCAAGTAAGCTTTACAAAATATTTATATGTAAGGATGTACATCATAATATACTTGATAATAATACAAGGTTATAACTAGCAACTAAGAACACAGGCTCAAAAGATTGGGTTCAAATCTCAACTCTAGTCACAAGCTCTTTGACTAAAGGTTAAAGAACTAGTCACTACAGTTGGGACTTAGAATATCTGACATGCTGTGCGTGCTTAATTATTAGCTATTTTTAAAATTTTCTCTATTATCCTTATTACTTATTAACCTAAATATACAATTGCTGGCAAATAATAAATGCTTAGTAAATGTTTTTCAAAAACATGGAAAGATGCCCTAACTGGTTTGGCTCAGTGGATAGAGCGTCGGCCTGTGGACTGAAAGGTCCCAGGTTCGATTTCAGTCAAGGGCATGTACCTTGGTTGCGGGCGCATCCCCAGGGGGCGGGGTGCAGGAGGCAGCTGATCAATGTTTCTCGCTCATCGATGTTTCTAACTCTCTATCCCTCTCCGTTCCTCTTTGTAAAAAATCAATAAAATATATTTTAAAAAAACATGGAAAGATGACTATGTGTGTCTCACCAATCATTTTTTTCTAATACCCCTTAAGCATTAGGCATTCTACTGGGCACTAAAGATACAAAGATGGAAAAAAAATGATACCAAACTTTTAGTAGCTTAGTGAGAGGAAATATAATTATATATCAATGAGATAGTACTTTTCATTGGCAAACACTTTTTTAAAGTTTATTACTTGTGTTCTTTGTGGGAAGCATTTTGGGGAACACATAAAGCTATATAGCTTTCCCTAAGAACTTATAGCCAGTGAAGAAGACAAGAAAAAACACATAAAACAATGTAGTTTCGCCCTGACCGGTTTGGCTCAGTGGATAGAGCGTTGGCCTGCTGACTCAAGGGTCCCAGGTTCGATTCCGGTCAAGGGCATGTATCTTGGTTGCAGGCACATCCCCAGTGGGGAGTGTGCAGGAGGCAGTTGATCAATGTTTCTCTCTCATCGATGTTTCTAACTCTCTATCCCTCTCCCTTCTTCTCTGTAAGAAATCAATAAAATATATTAAAAACGAAACAAAACAAAAACAACATAGTTTCATGGCAGAAACTACACTGTCTACATTATATATGTACCCCTGTGGAAGTCTAGTTCAAAACTAAGCCCAAAGCATGAACTTGATGAACAGATATACCATACATACACAAATAAATATATCTGTAACTTTTTGAGAACAAAATTCATGAGTTATAATATCCACAGAGTATCACTGATTTCAATAAGAATTTAATCTTACCTCAAATTAGATAGAACACCAAAGCAACTAGTTGAAAAGGTAGTGTTCCCTGAAGAAATTGTTAGTCATCAATCAGGTAAAAAACTCTGGTTACTTGATTGAATTCAATCATTTTTCAAAAAAACAAAATATAGAGTAAAGTTTTCTGTTTAAGATTTTGAATATTTTAAGACAAAATTTCTCAAATGTTTTTTAAAAACCCTATTATAGTAATTGTTTTATGATCTTTTCAAATAAAACAGCATTTTTTTTCTCCATTCTCAGACATGACAAGCCACAGTCATGTTTGTCTGTTTTAATAAACTTCTGTCAAAAAGCATAAACAAGCCCAGCCAGCATGGCCCAGTGGTTGAGTGTCCACCTTTGAACTAAGAGATCACGGTTCGATTCCTAGTCAGGGCACATGCCTGGGGTTGCGGGCTCGATCTTCAGTGGGGGGCCTGCAAGAGGCAGCTGATCGATGAATCTCTCATCATTGATGTTTCTGTCTTTTCCTCTCCCTTCCTCTCTGAAATCAATAAAAATTTATTTTTAAAAAGGCATAAACAAGAAGTTCTATTAAACCTCACTGCAGAATTGAATTGAAAATGTACTTGAAGTAAATTTTATAGATAGGTATGATGCTCAAACACGCATATTATTTTATTTGAAAATTGACCTTTGAAAAAACACCCACCAAAAAACAAAAAAAGAAACAAAGTCTGAAAAAGTATGCTTAAGCTCCAAAGTCCGGGATTCAGCATCTAAGTATCTTAATGACTACAGTTCTTGTGCTTCATTGCAATTTTAGTTTTTCTAAGTAGACAACACCTGTCAGCACTTTCTTCATTTCTTGATCGAGGTGGCCTGTTCAAACAAGTATATGAACACTATCAAACAAAATGTGATTTGTAGTTTCATTTTTGGCAAGTGACACGGTTTTCATATAATAAGAGGTCACGGAGTTGCAAGCCAGCCTCACTTTTTGATCTCTGTCAAGAGCAAACTGTGGAGCAAAAATATCTTTGCTTCTTTGTCTTTTGCTTTCTAGCTGTATAGTTTGACTCAGGGCTTAAAAAGAAGCATAACTGTTCATTTCACTATTTACTAATAAATATACACTTTACTTTGATTACTTCTTTTCACATGCATAACACAGCAGTGATTGTGACACCAAATACTATTTTCTAAAAGCAGGTGGAATTTTGATAAAGTAAAATATGTTAGGGAGATCACTATGGTCTGCTTACTTGCATTAAAAAATATCCTTACAACCAGGCTGGCGTGGCTCAGTGGTCGAGCATTGACCTATGAACCAGGAGGTCACTGTTCAATTCCTGGTCAGGGCACATGCCCAGGGTGCAGGCTTGATCCTCAGTAGGGGGCATGCAGGAGGCAGCCAATCAATGATTCTCATCATTGATGTGTCTATCTCTCTCTCCCTCTCCTTTTCTCTCTGAAATCAATGAAAATATATTTTTGAAATATCCTTACAATAAACTCGTAGAGACCAGGAAGTGGATTTCTAAAGTAGACTTGACCCATGAATGGGTCAAACAAGCCTGGTAATTTTATTTTTTTATTTATTTTTTTAAAATATATTTTATTGATTTTTTACAGAGAGGAAGGGAGAGAGATACATAGTCAGAAACATCGATGGGAGAGAAACATTGATCAGCTGCCTCCTGCACATCTCCCACCAGGGATATGCCCGCAATCCAGGTACATGCCCTTGACCGGAATCGAACCCGGGACCCCCCAGTCCGCAGGCCGACACTCTATCCACTGAGCCAAACCAGTTTCGGCCAGCCTGGTAATTTTAGATTTCTTTCACAATGCACGCAATGTTTACCACATGCAAAGGCTTCTGTTAGCTGGGGGAACAGTGTAATATAGTGGGTATATACATTCTCTATTCTACCACTGACTAGCTTTGTAAATATGGGCAAGGAGCAAGATTCTTTAAGGGTCAGTTTACTCTTCTGGAAAACAAGCTAACCAACCCTACAGGATAAATGATACAATGAAGATCCAATACGTAGAACATAGTATTAGTTGTTGTGGTTCTTATTGTTGTTATTTAGGACCAAGGAGGCAGATTAGTGGGGTATTTAGCATGGACTTTAGGGGCAGACAGACTTGGGTTCCAAGCCTAGTCTTGCTTTTTCCTGCTATATGATCTTTGACATTTTTTTCTGAGATTTCTAACTCCAAGTTTCCTCCACTGTAGCATTGTGAGAATAAAATAAGATGACATGTGAAAATACTTTTTGTACTGGCTGATATTTAGCAACTACTCAATAAATGGTAGCTCATGTTTTTGTCATCATTGTTATTATTATATTAGCTATTATTGGATACTAGAGTCCCAGTGTATAAATTCGTGCACCAGTGGGGTCCCTTGGCCTGGCCTGTGGGATCAGGTGGAAACCAGCTCTCTGACATCCCTCAAGGGGTCCTGGATTGCAAGAGGGTACAGGCCAGGCTGAGGGACCCCACTGGTGCACAGTTGGGCCAGGGAGGGGTGCAGGAGGTTGGCCAGCCAGGGAGGAACCGCGGGAGAGCTACAGGGCATGTCCAGCCTGTCTTGCTCAGTCCTGATCTGCTGGACCCCAGTAGTAAGCTAACCTACCAGTTGGAATGTCTGCTCCCTGGTGGTCAGTGCACGTCATAGTGAGCAGTTGAGCAGCCTTAGCATATCATTAGCATATTATGCTTTGATTGGTTGAACGGCCAACTGGATGACCGGACACTTAGAATATTAGGTTTTTATTATATAGGATTACTTTATACCATTTAATTTCTCCAAACATTCTGGGTGAACATACACTTATTTTATAAGGCAACAAAATCTCAGACGTATGCCGAAGCAATTTCTTCACTGATACAGCTCCTAGGGCACTTTAAACTAAAGAGAAAATGAACAAATGGGACTACATCAAAATAAAAAGCTTCTGCACAGCAAAAGAAACCATCAACAAAACAACAAGAAAACCCACTGCATGGAAAAACATATTTGCCAATGTCATATCTGATAAGGACCTAATCTCCAAAATTTATAGGGAACTCATACAACTTAACAAAAAGAAGATAAACAATCCAATCAAAAAATGGGCAAAGGATCTAAATAGACACCTTTCAAAAGAAGACATTCAGAAAGCCAAGAGACATATGAAAACATGCTCAAAGTCACTAATCATCCGAGAGATGCAAATCAAAACAACAATGAGGTACCATCTCACACCTGTCAGAATGGCTGTCATCAACAAATCAACAAACGACATGTGCTGGAGAGGATGTGGAGAAAAAGGA
>NW_005871212.1:844476-916810 GCF_000147115.1 Myotis lucifugus | reverse complement strand
TAAAAAAGAAGGAACTCTACCATTTGCAATGGCATGGATGGAACTGGAGGAGCATTATGCTAAGTGAAATAAGCCCAGTCAATGAAGGAAAAATACCACATGATCTCACTCTTTTCATGGATAATTAAGACCATTACAAACTTTTGAACAATAATAAATACAGTGGCAGAGCTGCCTCAAACTGAGTGTCAAACTGCAGCAGGAAGGCCGGGGAGGGTTGGGGGGCAGGAGGGAGGGGGGTAAGAGATCAACCGAAGGACTTGTATGCATGCATATAAGCATAACCAATGGACATAAGACACTGGGGGGTAGGGGAGGCCAGGGGATTGTCAAGGGCGGGGAAAAAAAAGACACATATGTAATACCCTTTGTAATACTTTAAGCAATAAAAAAATTAAAAAAAAACATACTATATTTCATAACTTTACAAAATACCAAACTAAAAACCAGAACAAAATATCCAAAGGAAGTTCAGGAAAGCATGAAGTGCTACACAAACATAGGGTGATGTCATGAATATGATTTTAATGATCAAAATCATTCAGCAGCTGTTAGTTCTGCCTTCAAGACTCTATTCTTTTGATAAATGTCATTTAGATATTAACATGATGCCACTCAAATAACTTATTTATTTAATTGAATTTATTGGTGTGACATTGATTAATATAATTATGTATGTTTTAGGGGTATAATTCTATACTACATCAGCTGCATAATGTATTGTATGCTCCCCCTCCTCCAAGTCACATCTCCTTCCATCTCCATTTATCCCTCTCCTACCTCCCCCCACCTCTCTGTCCTCTGGTAATCACCATACTGTTGTCTGTCTATGAGTTATTTTATTTATTTTTGTTTAATCCCTTCACCTTTTCCACCCAGATCCTGTCCCTCCTCCCATCTATCAGCTGCCAGCCTGTTCTCTGTATCAATGAGTCTGTTTCTATTTTGTTTGTTAGTTTATTAGATTCCACATATAAGTGAAATTATATGTTATTTGCCTTTCTCTAACTGGCTTATTTCACTTATCATAACACTCTCCAGGTTTTAAAAATATTATTTTACAAGTCTTTTCATTTTGCTATTGGATAAACACTAGTATATATCCATTCAATAACATGTTGACTGGTTCATTCCTTCAATAAATATGTAATGAGCATCTACTGTGTGCTGAGAGCTGTGCTTACTGTGGAGGACACAAAGGTTACTGCAGCACAGGCCCAGGCATCTAGAAGCCCATCCTCCTAGCAAACCCACAATATTACTTTACCAAGGAGAAAATCATGGTGGGGGTAACAGGTAGGGAGTGATTTTTTCATGGGCCCATCAAGTCAAGGTGGATCTACAATAGTTAATGTCATCATTCCTAACTTCTAAGAAGCTCTCATGTTAGGCCCTACAGTAAAGTCTGAAGGCTTGTTTGAGATTCTGGTTGGATTTTATTTACTTCCTAATATGGTTGCCAAGTTTTCTAAACAACTTTGTGCTTACAAATCCCCAATCTTTTGATCTGAGGTAGTAAGCATGTTATTGGAATGAGATTTAAAGTTCTCTCTGGCTCTTACGACTACTAGATGAGAAGAAAATAATCAACTATTAACCACACTGCAGTGTTTAAGATGGGACACATCATGAAGAAACTGACCCAATGTGGGATATCAAGGAGGGCTGCTTCTACACTTAGCTCTCACTGAGCCCTTGTCCTATAGCCCGCTTTCTTTTTACCCCACACCATGATCTGTTTGTCCATATTTTCCTCTACTAGTTCAGTTACTCCTGTGAGGGTAGAGACCATTCATTTGTGTCATCGCTTCCCAAGACACCCAGCATGGCACTTCATACACTGTAGGCACTCAATAGTTAGATAAATATAATTATTAAGGAAATTAATAGTCTGCAACAAATCTCCTGGCCTTTTGAGTTATTGTGTATAGTCTGTGCCCTTCTCTTCACATCTTGATTTTACATTTTCTACATCCAAATCCTACCAATCTTTTAGTCTCAGATAAAATTCAAGTCATCATAGAGCCAAAAGTATTATTTCTCTAAAGTCTGAAAACATTTTGCTTTGTGCCAGCTACTGGCTAAGTGTCATACTTGTATGTCAGGCACAGAACAGTGCAAAGGTATGTGCACGCTTGGCTTCTGTCATCCACCCCCAGAGAAGAGGGCTTGGTTTTATTCAGATTATAGCTCAATAATTCAGAGACAAAAATCAGTATTTCTTATTTTTCAGATGAGTAAAGTAAAGCTCAGAGAGGTTATGTATCTTGTCTAATGTCACACAGCTCATAATATGGGAGCCAAGATGCAAATCTAAGGTCGTTCTCCCAGGTCTGTGCTCTAAACAATTGTGCTGAACTTACCAGCTTCTACTTTGTAACTATTCTATGCATACCTTATATGCTAGAAGACACCGTATTGTTTGAGGTCAGGTTTATGCATGATTTATCTCTAAATCTCTCAAAACACTTACAACAGTCTTTCTAATAAGTGATTAACAAATATCTTTGAAATTACCATGTCTGATTTATTCATCAGCATAAAGATGTGCTTTCTTAATGATTTTCAAGCTACCAGGAGAAAGAAAAAAAAAGTAAAGATAGGAGCCAAACTTGGCATTTCCCAAGGGTGAAGTGAAAACAATCCCTTCTGACTTTACAGGGTAATTATGCTCTGAGGAGCAGCCCTGGCTGGCACATATAATCGGATTTCAATCTATCAGGAATGATGAATTGGATATGCTAGTCAACATGTTAGGTTAGAAGCAGAAGCATTAGGCAAAACTTCTGCAATTTGTTCTGATTAGTCTTTGGTGACATTTTTATCCTCGCATACTCTTAACCACCTACTACGAGAAAGTAAAAGGAACTTAATTCTACTCTCTCAAGGTCATGGAAATATTAAAAGAAATAATGAATGAGCCAAAGAGGCTGAAACCACATTTAACGGTAAAAGCAATGGGACTGTATAGAACCATGGATAGGGGACAGGAATAAAAAGACAATTGTGATTTATTTTAGGAAAAGTTATGTGAAATTACACTTAATGGTTTCTCAAGGTATAAATGCACTCATACAGTAGATGCTGCAGAATGCATCATTGATGATAGTCACCTAGGGCCTTTGCAATAGTTATTCTTCCTTTCTGAACATCAAATCTGCTAATTTTATTGAAATAGTTTATTTCCTGCTCTGTCATTCATTATACATAGTCAACACCCAGCATTGAGTGCCTACTATTGTACTGGCCTTAGGTTAGGAACTGGAGTTACAGTAAGATCAAAAGTCCGAGTTTTCAAACAGTTTAGTGTTTGAAGACTTAGATATGATGAAGACAGTACAATTATAATGGGACAAGTTCTGTATAAAACATAAATATACATATAATGTAGGACATCAGTGTCTTAACAGGTTTTTGGAGTTTATTTCTATTCTATGCTACCAGTTTCAATAATTTTTAAAAAGTAAACTTCACTCATGCCACATTATTTTCTCTACTAATCTTTATTTTTTTTAATATTTTATTTTTGGTTTAATTTCATGCATTTATTCTTTTACTTATCCCTTTAACACATTTATTTTTTATTTTTAATTTTTTTTATTGGTTAAAGTATTACAAAGGGTATTACATATGTGTCCTTTTTTTTCCCCCGCCCTTGACAATCCCCTGGCCTCCCCTACCCCCCAGTGTCTTATGTCCATTGGTTATGCTTATATGCATGCATACAAGTCCTTCGGTTGATCTCTTACCCCCCTCCCTCCTGCCCCCCAACCCTCCCTGGCCTTCCCACTGCAGTTTGACAATCAGTTTGAGGCAGCTCTGCCTCTGTATCTATTATTGTTCAAAAGTTTATAATGGTCTTTATTATCCATGAATGAGTGAGATCATGTGGTATTTTTCCTTCATTGACTGGCTTATTTCACTTAGCATAATGCTCTCCAGTTCCCATCCATGCCGTTGCAAATGGTAAGAGTTCCTTCTTTTTTACAGCAGCATAGTATTCCATAGTGTAGATGTACCACAGTTTTCTAATCCATTCATCTACTGATGGGCACTTAGGCTGTTTCCAGATCTTAGCTATGGTGAATTGTGCTGCTATGAACATATGGGTGCACATATCCTTTCTGATTGGTGTTTCTGGTTTCTTGGGATATATTCCTAGAAGCGGGATCACCGGGTCAAATGGGAGTTCCATTTTTAGTTTTTTGAGGAAAGTCCATACTGCCTTCCATAGTGGCTGCACCAGTCTGCATTCCCACCAGCAGTGCACGAGTGTTCCTTTTTCTCCTCATCCTCTCCAGCACATGTCGTTTGTTGATTTGTTGATGATAGCCATTCTGACAGGTGTGAGATGGTACCTCATTGTTGTTTTGATTTGCATCTCTCGGATGATTAGTGACTTTGAGCATGTTTTCATATGTCTCTTGGCTTTCTGAATGTCCTCTTTTGAGAGGTGTCTATTTAGATCCTTTGCCCATTTTTTGATTGGATTGTTTATCTTCTTTTTGTTAAGTTGTATGAGTTCCCTATAAATTTTGGAGATTAGGCCCTTATCAGATATGACATTGGCAAATATGTTTTCCCACACAGTGGGTTTTCTTGTTGTTTTGTTGATGGTTTCTTTTGCTGTGCAGAAGCTTTTTATTTTGATGTAGTCCCATTTGTTCATTTTCTCTTTAGTTTCAATATTTATCTTTAAGCGCCATTAAAATTTGTAACTTTTTCATGGGTCTAATATTTATATTCTTCAATTTGTCATATATACACTAGGATTCACTCAGATTTGACCATTAATTAATTAATTAAACATAGCTTTATTGAATACCTACCACAATTAAATATGCTGATGTCTATGGGTGATAATATAACATTGTTTCCGTAAGATGCTCACAGTCTAGAATTGCACTTTCTGATATAGCAGTCACTAGCCACATGTGGTTAATTAAATTTTAATTTAAATCTATTAAAATTCAAGAAAATAAAAAATTCAGTTCCTCTGTAACAGTAGTCATATTCCAAATGCTCAGTAGCCAATGTGGATCTTGTACTGGACAGTGCAGATGTATTTTCTTCATCACAGAAAACTCTACTGGACAGCAAAAGGAGAAGTAGTGGAAGCTGGTAGGGTGATTATATATAATTATGGCCAATGTAGAGAATTATGAATAGATATATACAGAGTGTGATGGAAGAGTGAGGATCTAGGAAGGCTTGAAAGAGGCAGTAACATTTGTGTCTGAAAGTATAGACTCAAGTTAGTTCGAGGAGGCTTAAAACAGCGTAACATCCTCAGAGAGCTAGCTGTACAGTAGGGCCTTTGAAAACAGTTGGGCAGGTTGTGCATATTGTAAATCTAAAGGGCCCCAGTCATATCTTAATTGTTTGTGTGCTATACTCACTCCTGCCTCTGGGTCGATGATCATATCCTTTCCTGAGTCCGGAGAGCTTTACATCTCCTCACATCTCTTCCCTCTGGGTTTCTCTGCTTTTAGTGCCTCCTGAGGTCTTTTTGGTCCCCCTCCCGCCTAAATCCATAAGACATGCCTGAAGTGTAAAGTTACTCAACATTGAAACCCAACAGCAATTCCATCCTGAGCTACCTGATAGAGCTTAAATACTGGCATCCACCGTCCCTCACTGTTCCCATTGATAGCACTGTCTTCTGACTACACTTAAATGTTCTGTTTCTTCTGTTCCCCTCAGTGCAGTGTTCAGCATATAGGTAGGTGTTCTGATTGACTGATATGATAGCTAGTTATAACTCAGTTTTATTAAACTTCAATATATATTGAATTTACCACCTGGTAGACACTCTAAAGTTCTAGGGCTTAAACGATGAAAATGAAGGGTGATATAGGAAAGTACTATTATAATTTGGGGGTGTGAAATTAAAATCCATATATTTACTGGTAATTACTATAGAAAAGTATTTGAAGTAACCCTGAGATTAATCCTTATGTAATGTGATACTATTCTTTACAATATGAATAACTGCCCATTGATATTTCTCTTACATTAATTTTTGGCTTAGTGTCTTTTGTTTGGAATGAGTTATACTGAATACTTTTAAATTATTTTGCTCATTGCCAAGTTCCTTTTATATTAATGATCTGAGATTTCTGGGTAACAATAATTCTGATAATATAATCTATTCAGTGTAAATGACAGGTAATCTTTTAAACTATTCATCTGTTTGACTGCTTATCACTTTGTCTAACGTTTTTGACTTTTATACTTTTCGATTGAGCAATGGTCTAGAAAAGATGCTAAAGATATCCTTCCCTTTTACCAATATAATCATTTATGTAGCTTTCTCATGAGTTACTGTGGGGCATGATTTATTTTTATTCAGGATCATCTTTGAATTGCTCTCTGACATTCGAGGTTGAGCTTTGCTTTCAACTGAAAAATAATAATTCACCTATGTTGTCTATAAGCACAGTCATGCCATCTATAAATAGGAGGAACATCGACTGCTCTCACCATGAGACCTTTCATTTCTGTTCAATCCAGTATCCGAGACACAACTTCCAGGACCTAGACAAATAATGAAGTCACTTGAAAAGAAGGAGTATTCACACACTTTCCTGTCTTTTCTGTTGCTATCTGGAGATGGGCTAAATTTGGTAGAATTTTAGTGCAGCTTAAATTATGAATTTATGTGTGTGTGTATGTGTGTGGGGGGGGGCATGCAGAGCAACAGAGACCTAACATGTAATAAATGTCTGTTTTCCCCCCTCTTCATTTCAGTGTTTCTTAGCATTTTTCTCCTCTATCTTCTCTTTCTCCTGTGCTTTCATGCCCACATTTACTTCCTTTCTATATTGAAATCTCATCACAACATTCATTGGTTTTGTTTTAGTGCTGTCTTAAATTATTTAGTAAATAGAAATATTAGAGGAAGTAACTAGTTAGGATTCATTCATTCATTCATTCTTTTAACTGATAGTTATTGAAATACCTTTTATGTTTTTTAAACATAGCCTTATAGGTAGAAAATGCAAAGACAGATGAAATTCAGATCTTTCCAAAGAGAAGCTCATATAAGAATGGTGGCATCAGTGGAAATAAATAAAAGAATGCAATGATGTGTTATGCGCGATGGAACTTAAAAGGGCACTGAAATGCCTAACTCTTCCTGGCTGGCAAGGATGGCCTTGGGAGGAGGGGAGTTTCCTCTGAATGAGGGGTACACTCTGCCTCATAAACAGTGTGGCCAGGGCTTACCAGGCAAAGGCAGCAGCCTGTGAAAAGCAAGGGTAAGAAAGAATGTGATGGAGGCCAGGAAAATTAGATTACATATGGTGGAAGTAGTAGAAATTGAGACTGGAGATCTGGGAAGCCCGGGCGGGATGGCCCTCCAAATCTGGAATCTGTGTAGCAAGTGATGGAAATACACTAATAGTTTTCAAGCCCAGGGATGAAAGATCTTTCTGAGTGTACTTGAGAAGATGGAGAAGTGGTTGAGAGAAAGAGCAATAGTGTGATTGTGCCAGGGAGATTCAGGAAGGCATCAGAGAGGATATTAGAAGCGAGTCATGGAGAGTTTTCCATTATATCTCCTACTGCCTTCTTGAAGCCTGAGTACTAGAATCGTCACTATGAGGTGCCTCTAAGGCACTTAATGGGTTTTAATATCTCTATTCAAAGGGTAGTTTATAGACTAGCAGAATCTCCATCACCTGGGAACTTGTTAGGAATGCAAAATCTCAGGCATCACCCAAGACCTACTGAATCTGTATTTTAGCAAAATCTCCAGTGATTTCTATGCATTCTGAGTAGCACTTTCTCACAGTTCTGCATGTCCACATTATATAGCGTTTGGTGGGTAGAGTGGTCATTTTTATGCTCTGCTTCTTCTGACTCCCCCAAGGCACATAATGGTACATATTGTAGGTGGGCAGCAGGTACTTGCAAGTTGATTTATTTTAAAAATAAGAGTGTTACTTTAAACAGGTCAACCATTTCAATTTAATAGACATTTATTGCAACTGGGAGACCAGTTAGGGGGTTATTGCAATATTGTCTCCGAGAAAAATGAGGTACTGCATTCAGGCAATGATAGTAGAGATAAAAAAGAAGTGGCAATGGAAAAGAAATATTTAGAAGGCAAGATTGGTAGGTTCTGCTAATTACAGATATAGAAAGTGAAGTTGAGAGAAAGTACAGGATATATAAGTGGGATGAGTATAATCGCCTACTTATTTTACTGACCAACTGAAGGTTGGATGAGATTCCAAGTTCATTCAGAGACATTCTTTCTACATTTTTCTGTTTTTATTTTTCCCAGTCAACAGTATTTATTGAGTCAGTGCCTTCTATAGGGCAGGCTTTGTTCCAGGTGCTGTAGATAAAAAGGCTCATCTGATATTATTTGGTCTTTGCCCTTAAGGAATTTACGGTCTAAAAGAGAAGATACAAAAACAAAAAGGCAACTGAAATAGGGTGAAATGTTGTGATGAAGATAAAAGTAATGGGCTGCATGGCCCTGAAAAGGAGTACTTAGTCTAGATTTGGCAAGGGTGGCTTCAGAGAATGATTCTCAGAAGAGGGGTTTCCCCCACAATGAGCCCTCAAGGCCCAACAAGGAGCCAGATATCTATCTATATAAAAGCCTAAGCAACCATAGCAACCGAACGGACGACAGAACAGGCTGCATGGGGTGACCAGGCTGCCAGGGGCATTAGTGAGGGGTGACCAAACGACCAAACAGCAGGCTGCATGGGGAGACCCAGCCCGCAGGGGGGTTAGTGAGGGATGACCACAACCGAGCAGAAGGCTGCATGGGGCGACCAGGCCAGCAGGGGAGGCAGTGAGGGGCAATCAGGTTAGCAGGCAGAGGAGGTTAGGGGTGATCAGGCTTGCAGAGGGGGCAGTTAGGGGCAATCAGGCAGGCAGACAGGTGAGCGGTTAGGAGCCAGCAGTCCAGGATTGTGAGAGGGATGTCCAACTGCCGCCCAGGCCTAAACCGGCAGTCGGACATCCCACGAGGATTGGAGAGGGTGCAGGCTGGGCTGAGGGGACCCTCCTCCCTCCCCCGTGCATGAATTTTGTGCATCAGGCCTCTAGTATGTATATATAATCAGTAGATAAGAAAGGGAGGATGGGGGTGGATGTCCAGGCACCAAAGAAACCATATAGACAATGCCTGGGAGGGTAAGCCTAGATGGTTTATTCAGTAAGTTTATGTCGTGCCATGTGGCAGCAGAATGCCGTACCAAGACATGATTTGCTATACTGAAAAATACAGGTTAATAACGTTATAAAGTACCACCTATCTGGTTATTGAAGACAAGATATACAGTAATTGCAAACCATGTCCCTCATGTGGAAAACACAGCTACTTAGTATTATCCTTGCTACTTGTTTGTAATAAAGGAAATAAAATTTAAATATTTTTTTCTCTGGACTCAAATAATCTCTTAGAATCCTGATGATCTTTCAAAACCCATTTAAATACCTCTTTTATTTTTTAAAGAATCTAACCCATGTTTTTCTCTTCTTTTCTATAATTCCAAAGTTTGTCATGCCTCATTATTCATGGGCTGCTCTTTATTAAAAATATTTTAGTCTTATACTTGCTTATGATTTTTAGGAAGTAAAGAATATTATCTTATTTATTTTTCTATACATCTCAGCCATTGAGATCATGCTTGGTATAGAGTAGTCATTCACAGAAAATTTTTTTTTCAAACAAATTAACTAACTTATTAATTATTGAAGTAGGTAGATAATTAATGATGCAGTTGAGAATTACCATTGTTATAAGAATAAAATAAAAAATGAGCTTTTCCCCAAACTTGCCTCATATGTATCAATCATTAGGCTTAAATACTAGGCTTTAAAGGAGAAAGTTTTAGCAACCTTTGTCCCCTCCTTAAAGCCATTTGTACCCTGTATATATTTCTGGATTCCACATCTGTTTTTGTTATAATTGCATAACATTTCTCTCTAAACAATTCAGAAATACATTTGCATTTGTTAATTTTTTTTTGTTTGCATCTAGGTCATTTTCACACTAAAATTGGACAACATCTTGTATCCTACAGGAAAGAGAAAGTAATAAAGCTACAAACTTTCCCTCAGTCACTGGCAGTTTCTTTTAGTGAGAGACCAATTGTCAATAATATTGGTGTAACATGTTTTTATTGATTTTAGAGAGAGGGGAAGGGGCAGTGAGAGAGAGAGAGAGAGATAGAAATAGCCATGAGAGAGACACATAGATCTGATACCTCCTGCATGCCCCATATTGGAGATTGAGCCTGCAACCCAGGAATGTGCCCTGACGGGGAATTGAACCAGTGACCTCTTGGTGCACTGGGATGACGCTCAATCCACTGAGCCACACCAGCAGGGCAAGGCACTCTTTTGGATTGTACTTAATTTTTTTTTATCTCTAACTCTTCTGCCTCCTCACTAAATTGAAAGAAGGGGCTGAGTTCTTTTCATATAGAAATGGCAGCCGGGGTCATAAATTGTGTTTGAGAGCTCTTTTATTTTATTTTATTAAAGAAAAATTGATAGTCTCACTGAATCAGCTTGGGATTATTGCTATAATTCTGTCAGTGTTTTGGAAAGAACGTCCCTCCCAATCCAGGCCACCATAAGTGACTAACTATGAGCATAGATCAAAGACTGTGGGTTATGGGAGGAGATCACAAGTTAAAAAATTGTATCACAGGGTGACCTGGTACATATGACTCCTTAGAAATGGATTTCAAATTAAAACTCTGTTCTTAAACTACTAAGGACCTTGTTAGAAAGCTGAAATCACATTTGGAGAGCAGTCTTCAGGGTAAACAACCCCCTTCCCCAGAAGTATTCAATTTCTCTAGAATTCAAATATCCCCACTTGTCTAAAGCAGTGTATCCTAATCTGCTTGACCCTTTCCTCAAAAGGGTTGACATGTATTCTTTAAAAGTCTACAAAACAAATGTTTTAAGCTAAAAATACATTTATGCAATACTAAACTCTTTTCTTACCAACATCTAACAAATAATATTAAGGTGATATGGTGTCAACCTGAGAGACTAAAAAACTCTGTTTGATATTTGACCCTGGCTATGTACACATCAGAAATGGTCTGAATACTGATGTTTTTCATTATTCTATTACAACACTACAATATATTTTCTCTCCCAGTGCACCCATCACTTTCTCAAATACACATATTCAATGTTACCTAGTCTCTCTCTTTTGCGGTTTCTCATGTTTCTAAATATTCTTGCAGGTATACATGGATCTTGGAATCTTATTTTTTTCCATATAATGAAGGCAACAAAGTAACCTGCTATGTAGCCAAGAACTCAATTTAATTCTATTTAAGCTTAACTTCAATAGTTTAAAATACGATTCCCTTGTGAGGCAAGCGATTTGTTTTAAAATACAAAATTTCTAGTGTCTTTAATCTTGGCCCCACAATTGTTGGATTTTTGAGGAATGTAATGACAACCTTTGGTTTATCACTATCATCATCATAATATCCACTGGTAATAATACCTACTGACTGGAAAAATAACCTGGAAAATTATGATGTGGTAGTTAAAATGAGTTTGAATCACATATTCTTTATACCCCCACCCCAATCTATCACAGAATGGTTTTATAACCTTGAGAAAGTCATTGAACATCTCTATCCTTTTATTCTCATGTATTTAAAATAAAGATAATAATTTCACCCTATTATCTCCTTCAATGATGAAAGTGTGAAGACTAATAACCATAAAAATCGCATCAGGCTTTCTGGAAGCCAGACTCTGTATAAATATAAACTATTTATGGAAAGCAGCACACGAAGGTTTTGTAAAAACAGAGTTTTCATAAAGTGTCTTGGAAAAAGAACATACATAGAACAAAGAAATCATACTTTGATATTAATTTTCTGAGTTACTCTTGTGTCCACCATATCCTCTGCATTGCTAGTCCAAACGAAAGGCGTGAGGGAATTTTTATGTCATTGCGTGTAACGTTCAGCTATGGCTTCCCATTGTTAGACCATGAAATACTCATCTTCTGCTTTATGTATCAGATTTACTGCTCCTAATGGGAGATTTGCATTTGTTCTAAGATTACAAATAACAATTATGCCAAAGCAATTACTCTTAACCTCAATTTGTACTTCTTGCTTGCAGTAGGGCACTTTCATCTGTTCCATTTATTTTCCTTCTCATTTTGGCCTGGAGGTATTTCTCAATAAATCAATCACAGTAGATGTTGGAACAGGTCTACTGAATAGCACCTAAGCTGACTATATACACTATGTGGAGAATGGAGAAAATTATAACTATAACTATAAATTCAAGTAAAAAAAAATAAAACATACTTCTGGGGTTAGTTATCTAAGTAAATCAAGGGAAAAAGCTTTTTCCCTAGATTAGCTAGACCCTTTGCTCTCCTTTCCATGTATTCTTGTGAGTACATAGACAGCATTTTGTTTGGCAAATAGAAAGAAAATTATGCACTGCATGATTTTGAAATAATTTGTCAGTATCCCACACAGTATGCATGACTTTCCTTTATCAACAACCACAATTGGTAGAAATCACTAATTATTACTATCATAATTGTTAATCCTTATCATAAATTTCCTACCATGTCAGACACTATTAAGCACCTTACCATATTTTGTCCCTATTTTATAGGTGATAAAAACAGGTACAGATGAAAGAATTTTCCCAAATTCATAAAGCTAATGAGTGGCAGAGCTAAGAATCCATCTTGGGCCTGACTCTGGTGACTTTGCTCTCATCACTTCGCTTTTCTACTTTCCCACAATGAGCCAGATGCGTCACAAAGCAGTATTGCTATCCAAATGGTCATTACATCGTGGCTGTAGACTGATTCCACCATGAAGAACACATTGGAAGTTAGTTAACGGTGACTATACTTTTACTCCCATTTTCAAGACTAGTCATATTTCTTAAGAATATAACACAATGAAAGATCATAAGTAAATGATTATATTTTCATTGTACACAAGTATAATTGAATAGAAAAGTCTTGCATTTTCCTTCTTATTGAGACTTGGCTAATCAAGAAAAAATGTATTTTTTGGTGTCCTTACCTGGTGTCAAATAATTATTACTCTTAATTATAAAACTAAAATGAATCTTGTTCCATAAAATCCATTATGTTCTGCCTTGTTGAAGATACTGACTTATAATTCATTATCTCTTTATATTTATCATACACAATATATATGTAAAACCAATAATGCAGTATATACACAAAGGATTCAAAAATAATTTATCACCAATCACTATTGTCAACATTTCTAATCAGTATGCTAATTAATGTTTTTTTTCTATATATATTAAAATTTTGTACTCTACTTACTGATTTTCTAAAGTGGCTTTTTAAAACCAACTACTATAAACTATGCACTCAATATAGGAAACTGGTGAGAAAAGAAATGTAAAAAAAAAAAGGAAAAATATTTTTGGAGAAAAATAATGGGTTGGTATATTTTTTCCAGAAATTTCCCATGAATATTTTAATAAAAAAATTGTGATCAAAACAGTAATTCTATACAGCCAAAAGTTCAAATAGTTTCCAAAATTCCAGTATAATGCATAGATAGGAGCACAGTTAAATTATAAAAGTATTCTTAACTGACTGTTTCCTATATTTAATTGATTCAAATATATTTAATGAAGCTCTAATCGTATATTCTAAAGTAAAAAGTGAACAGTACTTTGCACTAAGAAATAAAAACAATTTTATCAATTTTTATGTTCTCATTTCCCAACATGACTTGTAAACTATATAGAAAAGTATAATATTCAACAAACCTAATTTCAAAGCGAGAAATCTGACCTGAAAACAAAACTCATGGATGTGTGTTAAGTACAAAAGGCCCTTAATAATATGTGCCTTGACCTTTTTGTAGATGTGGATTTAAGATTTAAAAAACACATGCTCAGTGTGGTGAATGGGAAGGATAAATCTAATATTTTCACCATAGGTGGGAAAAGAGAAACATCCCCAAAACATTCTTAATAGCAACCACACCAGAGGCAAGTGTGGCCGAGTTGTAAGAAGGCATTCTGGTCTCTCTAGCATGGAGCTACCAGGATTACTGTGGCCTTTGCCTGTGCTAGAATTACATTATGTTGGGAAAGTCTGTTAGCCTCCTCTAAGTCTCATTTTCCTCACTCTGAAAATGCTGAAAAAGATCTGGTATATCACAAATATTTTATTATTTTTTAAATATATTTTATTGACTTCAGAGAGGAAGGGAGAGGGCTAGAGAGATAGAAATATCAATGATGAGAGAGAATCATTGATTGACTGCCTCCTGCACTCCCCACACTTCGGATCAAGCCCACAATTGGGCATGTGCCCTGACCAGGAATCGAACTTTGACCTCCTGGCTCATAGGTCGACACTTAACCACTGAGCCGTGCCAGCTGGGCCATCACAGATATTTTAACATAATTAAATATTGAGACATAAATGCTGAAGCCCTCTGCCCATGTGAGGTGTAGGGGTCAATAGATGCCATAAGGTTCTTGGAGTGGAATTTTAATGACTTTTCATGCAATATCCATGCCACTAAAGTGGTAGGTGGATATTTTAAAGGCCAGGAGAACTTCATAAGCGATATTTGGCATGCTAAAAAAAGTCTTAGGAAAAACTCTTGGCACCCAAAGATCTAAGTTCAATTTCTATCCGAGGATTACATTAAAATTTAGGGCTTAGCAAATAAATTGGGAAAAGGGTATTATATTAACCAAAATGATGAATAATTTGGTAGAGACAGAAGAATTGGGGAGAATAATGAAAACATTGAGTCACTATCATCCAAGCTGGTGACCCTGACATGTGGAATGGGAGCCTCTCAAGGTCACAAAACTTGGAGTGAAAGATAAAAAAAAAATGGCGACAAGGAGAAAGTCGTAGGACTGTTAAAGAAGTCAGTTGATATAACTAAATTTTTCACAGTTTGGGAGTGATGTAATACCTAAAAATTAAAAATTCCAAAGTATCATATGATTTGCTCTGCTGGTATTATACAAGCTCTGTAAAAATGCTTATGAGCCCTGACTGGTTTGGCTCAGTGGCTGAAGGGTCCCAGGTTTGATTCCGGTCAAGGGCATGTACCTTGGTTGCGGGCACATCCCCAATAGGGGTTGTGCAGGAGGCAGCTGATCAATGCTTCTCTCTCATCGATGTTTCTAACTCTCTATCCCTCTCCCTTCCTCTCTGTAAAAAATCAATAAAATATATTTAAAGAAATGCTTATGAACTCATTTTACCCACTTTCATTAGTGGCCTCAGAAGAAAATTAAAGACTTCTACATTTAATTTTTTTAACAGAAACTCTGAAAAATTTCAGAGACTAAATGGATTATTAGAGAAGGGTAGAAACTACCTCACAAGCTCATATTGTGGATCAGGTTGTTTCTCTTCGCCCATTGCATAGTATGCTAATATTTATTTTTAACAAGCAAATTCCACCATTAGAAAATGATACAGAGAGGCATATTCAGGATAAAAAATATAATAGCTTTGTCCTAAAACTCATTTTGTCCATAGTGTTATGTAATTTAGGAAGAAAGAAGAGTAGTGTAGGCAAATTCAAATCCATATAGTCTGACAAAGCCCATGTTTTTCATACAACTCTAATATCAACCAATGAATACACCTGCTTTTAAATTATTTTTCATAGAGTTGTATATTTACTTAATTTGTTTGCAAAAATATGTGACTTGTTTTAGTATTCTCAAAAACATGATATTACTGCATATCTCAAACTGATTATTTTAAAGAAAATATTAACTTAAATATTTAATCATGTATTTGTCTATCATTTCAACAAACTTATTAATACTCTACTATATGCCATGTATTGAGTAAATGAATTATAGGTTCATGGCTGGTTTTCTTTAATAAGAATGCACATTTTTGCTTCACATTTTTCATGTACAAATATGTAAACAGGTACATTCAGGTTCAGTGATAAAGCTGCTTCCAACAAGGATATAAAATGTAGCAAGAAGTTAATTAAGCACTTGGGTTAATAAAGCAATGGCTACATGTGTAATACTTATTAAATAATAAAAATGCACATATTAGAAAACCTATACTGATACAACCAAAATCTTTCCTTTAATTCAGATGTTCCCAAGTCCCTTTAGGACAGCGATTCTCAACCTGTGGGTCGTGACCCCTTTGGGGTCAAACGACCCTTTCACAGGGGTCGCCTAAGACCATCGGAAAACACATATATAATTACATATTGTTTTTGTGATTAATCACTATGTTTTAATTATGTTCAATTTGTAACAATGAAATTGGGGGTCACCACAACATGAGGAACTGTATTAAAGGGTCATGGCATTAGGAGGGTTGAGAACCACTGCTTTAGGATGTTGCTGAATATTGCGGTCACCATTAAGTATGATAACTAGAATCATACTTTTAAAATTAAAAAAATAATAATCTATCTTGTGAACTAAGAAAATTTGGTGGTTGCTCTCACATGTATCTAATTGAACACCGAGCTGAAGGATATAGTGAGTTTTCCTACTCATCCATACCCTTAAAACCATTTTTTTCTTTCATTAGGACTAAAACAATTTATGAAAGAGGCCTGTTTGAAGCACTTTCTCTCCTGTCAGCCTTTGGGACGATGATGTAATACAAGAATCCATCACGGAGTCAGGGAGCCCTGCTGATGGATTACGGCGATGGATCATCTGTGTGCCACTGTGCTCTGTAATACACCATTGCCAGGGCACAAAAACAACATAGCCTTGAAAGAACTAAAAGTTCCAGGAAATCTGGATTTTTTTTTTCAAATTTGAAAGATGTTATCAAAGGTTAGGAGAAGAGAAATGATGATGGATTAATTGAACAAAATGTAAAGATATCACCAAAAGGAAAACAAAAAGTTTTCTAGGTTCTGATTCATATGGAAATTTACATTGTATATTAAAGAAATAACATACATCGGTGAGAGAAATTAAGCTTAGAAATGTCCACAGGTAGTGTGTGATGATCTCATGAAAGAAGGAAAGAGAAAAAAGTAACTTCCTAACATACAGAGGAAGGTTGATGCTTTTCCTCTCCTTCTTACCTAGAAAATATTCTAGTCCAGCAGCTAGCATTGTCCTGTAGTTAGTGACAACCTCAATATAGACAGCGCTTATTAATGAACATTTATTTTGTAAAGTTTAATTTCATCTGTGCTCCATTTTATCATGAAGATTCAAAGAACATGCATGCTTAGTAAACAGTGGATAAAAGGTGTAGGCCTAAGTCTCTGGACTTTAAATTCAATGTGGTGACATACAAAGAGGACAGATCTGTGTGTATCTTCTGCTTAGGATCAGGTGTTAATGAAAAGTGATAATTCATATACCTAATCCTGTGCCTGACAAGAGAACAGCCACAGAATTAAAGTGATTTTTTTTCTTTCTCTCCCCCTCATTTAACCAGATGCCTTTTTCTGGGATTATAGGCTATCCTAACATTCTAGATATGAACCCTCAGAGGGTTCACAAATTTACAAGATGGCTGAATAGCCAGAAGAATACTTTAAACTTGTCCCATTTCTTTGTGCAAATCCATAGTTAGGATCCATAGTCACTCTCTTATTGAAGTCAACACAATAGATTTTTTAGAAAATAACAAAGTAAAGTTTAAAAGAATGAATACAAAATTTTGAATAAATTCAAGAAGTCAATTATACAATACAGAAATGGACATAATTCAGTTCATAGCAGTTTGTATTAAAAGTAGAACAAAAATAATGGTTTTATTGATCATTTTCTTAACAAATTAAAAACTATGAAGCAACGGCTCTAGAAGTTAAGCAAATAGCAAAAGTTTTGATGAGTGTTTATAACCCCATCAAGTTCAACCTATACATGGATTACTTTATTGTTTTTCTAAAAGTTTCGTTTTGACAAACTAAAGAATGATGTTAGAGTCTGGAAATTATCTCATGTTAGTAAGGCACAAAAAATTGACTAAATAGAGCCCAGGAGAGGGAAAAAATAACCTAGGAGGAACAAAATTGTTCTTATTTCTATTCGTGCATGAAGGGTATAATGTTTTTATTGTCATGCCTATGTTGCTAAAAAAAAGTCATAACTGGGACATCTGGGTACAAGATGCTCGGGGGCCAGACTGTTCCTCAGTTTGGACATTAAATTATCCAGAAGTAGGTTGGATACTTTCTTCTATGACTACTAAGGCGACAACTGTGATTTATGCTAAAAGATTCCTGTATTAGTTGCAGATTTGGACCAACCATTTAAGACCCTTTCAACCCTAGAATTCTTGATTTTGTGGGAGCAGATGGAAGTTAAGGCTCACAATATTGAAAATCTTGAGTCACACTGAAATGATTTGTTTTAATACAAGCACATATAAACACACATATTTATTGAGCATATAGTAGGTACCCAGAAAAATGTCTTCCTTCCTTGATTTCCCCCAGAAGTTTCATGTAGATACTACATAAGTCCAAATAAAATAATATCTTCCTTCCTAAATAAATATTGTGCCTCTGCATGTGAACGAATCTCTGACAGTGAGCAATGGTTTTCAGGTCAATTTTTTGGTTGTTATTTTAATTCTAAGCTGTGATCCATTAACCTGAATATTATTCATATAGTTTTGCATTAAAGATTCAGAGTTGATTTCACAATGCTTTACTCAACTTAGTAGATTCAAAAAAAAGGTTAAGAAAACACAAATCTGCATTATCATGTTGTTTTAAAAATTGGTCATTATTTTTCCATGAAAATGAAAGTGAGTATTATATTCATATATATATATATATATATATATATATATATATATATAGTATTGTATATTATAATTTAAATTTCATTATCTCCTAAGGAAACACTAATTTTCAGTGTCATCACATTGATTTAAGAATTAATTACAGGTAACATTAAATAGAATTTCCCCCTACCAACTGATTAAAAACCAGAAATGTTAGAGTTAAAATATAACAATAACATGCCACATAGGACTTTATCCTCTACAGAGAACAGTCACAAATATTCTCATTAATGAATAGATAAAAAGAGAAATACATCACAGTCAGAAGGGTACTGTGGTGTGAAAAGACTAAGATCGCATGCTGTGTTTTCATACAGCGTTTGGAGATAACCGAATGGAAGGAGGAGCTGGAACTGGGGTACTAATGCTACCGTAGAGACACGATGCGGTGAGTCCTGGCCCTGGCTGGTGGCAGTAACAATGGGAACAAATACAATTACAAAGGGACAAATAATCAGATGTATTTGTCTAGAGATAGAAGTAGGAATAAGGTGGTAGGGGACTGAAGGGGAAGTTGATAATCACTCTAACAAATTGAACCCATGCGGCTAATGATATGATATTACCATGGAGAGCAGTAGGAAAATAACAGGAAAGGAAGATGGTTTTGAATAAAAAAAAATTAGCAGCTCTCATACAACATTTACTACCTGCCAAACATTCTTCTTAAGTGCTTTCCATTTATTGACATGCTTTATACTCACAAAAACCTCATGTGGTAGACATCCAAGTTGATATGACTTCAATGATGTTAAAAATTCAGAGTTGTTGTTCTAGAATTTGACATTGGCTGATGAAAATAAACTACTTTCAGTTCTTCAGATGCCATTGTTAAAGATGCATATTATATTGGTCTGTTTGAAAGCAAGGTAGCATCACACTATTGGTAGGGTCAATGTGGAGTGTAGGGAGGAGATGGGAATACATACTTAGAGGAAAAAGGAAATGTTCACTCAAAGTTTTACGCTTTGCAGTTGTCTCCTCCAAAATACTTCACAAAAATGTGAGAATAAATATGAAGAAAGATGTCAGCAACTAAAAAAATGCTGTTTTTGAATGAACAATGCTAAATAAAAAAGATGTTCTTGAACATCTGATTTTATTGTAAATAAGATATTCAGTGGTAGAGGGTGCAAAAGAATTTCAATAACAGAAAATGTTTAAATTACTGATTACTATGGTTAAATGTAAAACAATGTCCTATAATGTTTTTGTTTTGGAGGGAAATACTGAAGTATTTAAGAGAAAGGGACCATTAGGATCTACAGGCCTACAACTTCCCCACAGATAGCTCAGGAAAAAAAAATAAGAGAAATAAAATTTAAATGTGGTAAAATATTAATATTTGCAACATCTTGGTCAATTTTTTGGTATAATTTTTTATACTCCTCTGCATGTTTGAAATTATTTTAAAGTACAAGTTAAAGAGAAAAGAAATGTGATGGGTGCTGTTTGTAGTGTGTGTGTGTGTGTGTGTGTGTGTGTGTGTCTATTTTGGGTTCTGAGCTGGGTGAAACAAACAAACAAAAATCATGCTGAAAATCAGGAAACAAACTGAGTATGTGTTTTGCATGAAAAAGAGAATCCCATAATAAATTCATCTCATCTGGCCCATTCTACGTACTTATGAAATGATATTGTCATGGTTCTAACACTGCTTCTAAGAAAATAAAATCATTCCCCATAGAGGTCTTCATGACTTCTGTTAAATGCTTATGAAAGGTGAAGCATAATAAGAATAGTTGAAGAGCAGTGGCTCGTGGGTAATTGCCCAGAAGCTCATTGGAATTTCAAAGGATAGGGATAAGAGGTGATAACTTACTTCCATGACTATAGTACAAATAAACTGTGGAATTGGACCAGCAGCCCAACTTGATTAACACATCAACCTCATAGGCTAGGGAACTTGTCTCTTCCTGCCTCTCTCAATTTTTTTCTCTTCTGTGCAATTTTCTTTTTATAGGTTATTTCTTGCCTCCTCGCCTCTTTTAGAAAATTTCTTTTTTATTGGGATTTTTTTTTCTCTTTTCTCCCCACTTTTACTAGATCCCGTTTCTCTTATCCATTCCAGTCTTGTATGATCAGAACAAGCTGGACTTTATAAGATCGAGTTATTGCATTTAGTGAATAAATGAGAACTTGGCTATATTATATTTAGAGCTAAATTTTTTAAATGTTTATCTCAATTAAAAACTGACCTCAAATTGCTATTTCCTTGAATTTGGTCCTTTATTGATTTTGTTTTGTTGTTTGTTTTTTTGTTTGGTGGTGGTTGAGTGACACCACTTTTAAAATGGATCACAATATAACTGTAGTGAAAATCTCTCAAATATGTTATTTCATACTTAGCTTTCAGAGTGCATGGATTTAGAGAACTGTGGATAAAGAATAAGAAGCCATTTCTATAGTGGCAGCATTCCTCAGGGATATTTTATAACAGATACAATGGTATCCAGTGCATACTGGGTAAATATTGGCCTGGTTATTCCTGAGTTGACTCAGTAGTTACTCGGTAAAGAATTCTTCTCTACCCTGTGGAAAGGAAATTTTTACATCTATCATGTACAACATAAAGATTTCAAAAACAAGATTTTAGAAAGGGAAACTAAAAAAAAAAAAGGTGAAGACCCCCAGTAGTTGTGAGCAGTTGGTACCATGGCCTGGATTAGCATAGAAAGTGATGGGAGAGGCCTGAAAGAGGAAGGTAAGTTTATAAGATGGAGTTCAGGAGCCTGGTGACTATACTAAGTGAGCGCTGACAGTTGAATTAATGGGGTTTTCAAACCATAGAATGTATATCTTGCTCTGGCTTCTCTCATTCCCATCCCTGACCTTACCAAACATATACTCCCACATAAAACACACTGTTCTAATGAGCACACAAATCACTTGGGAATTTTACAGAAATTCAAATTCTGACTCAGTAGATGTGACAGAGTCTGAGATTTTACATTATAGGAAGCATGTAGGTGTGCCTTGGGCTTATGATCCATAGACCAGAATTTAACTAGCAAGACTTCATAGCACAGTGACCTTCTGGTGACTGTCAGTGACATTCCATCTTAAATTATCTTAACGGTTATGCAGCTATAAATGTTATATTCTCTCCTCCTCAGATTTATAAACTATTTGGAATTTGGTTTCTACTTATATTTTGTCCCCACATAATATACAGATACACAATGGGCATTCAAGGAAGACATGCTCAAATAAATCCTACTTTAAATTCTACCACTGTACATAAACTTTAGATAAAAATTTCATGTTCACACAAGAAAAACTTATGTGTGAAATTATGTTGGTTAGCACCCCAAAATAGAAGCAGAATAATGATTTGATTTGAAGAGAGAAAACACACTTAACAAGATAAGTAAACACAAACCAAGCTGCTGTTCTTTTGCCCAATCTTAATGTCATTTACACGTAATATTTTATTTATCACAGATATTCTCTCCCACTTATGACCTTCCGGAAGCCCCACAATAGATGGACCAATAGACTGGAAAATGTGATTTCTACTTAGGGCAATGGCAAAGAAACACTTCTAGTGAGTGGTCTTACAATCTTGGATTGTGGTTTAAGGCTAAAAAGTAGTGAAGAAAAATTAGGTAGAAGTAAGAGTGTTCCAAAGGGAAGAAAAGAAAAAAATGAACTGGATTTGATCTAGGAAAATATCTTGGTAACACTTGTTATGTTTCTTCTAAAACATTTATTTCTTCGCTGTCCCTGTTCTGTTTTTAATCTCACAGGACTTTTTCCTCATTTCCTCCCTGTGCTTGGAGAAGAAAGACTGGAAATCACAATCAGGACAATCCATTTCCAGAAAGTAGAGGGGTTTGCGTAGCAAGTAAGAGTGCTTCAGGATCACGTAGCAGTGGTTCTCAACCTTCTGGCCCTTTAAATACAGTTCCTCATGTTGTGACCCAACCATAAAATTATTTTCGTTGCTACTTCATAACTGTGATGTTGCTACTGTTATGAATCGTAATGTAAATATCTGATATGCAGGATGGTCTTAGGCGACCCCTGTGAAAGGGTAATTCAACCGCCAAAGGGGTCGCGACCCACAGGTTGAGAACCACTGACTTAGAGGTAAAAGAGATTGCAATGATCTCACCCAAAGGTGCAAGCAGAAATGTGTATAAATGTGCAAGTAGAAATACATATGTCATGTTACTTTTAAAGAGTTTATTCTACTTTCACAATAAATATCTAATATTTATTGAGCACCACCAATGTAGCAGGCATTTTCTCTCTTTTTATTTATTTCTTTCGAAGAAAAAGGGGTTATGTTAACTAATGCAGGGGGAAAAGCCAAAGTACATATTTTTTAAAGAATATAGGGTGAGGCAAACATAGGTTTATACTTGTTCATATAGAAAATAATACAATAATTAATGAATAATAATAAAAGAATAAACTGTTTCTTGTATTCATAACTGTAAACCTACATTTGCCTCACCCTGTATGTAAATTATCTAAATCTATTAAGGGTAGGAAAAAAATTGGTGTTCAACAGTCATATTTAGTAATATGTCTGATAATGCTTTTTAATAAGCAAAAGTGTGTACATTATATAAAACATACTATACTACTTATTTTACTTAATATGCAAATGCACCATAACCTGACAGGGAGAAAGTGCTTTAAAGTTACCAATTCCACTGGTAAATAAGCATCTTGTTAAGGACCCTTGGATACAAATGATCTAAAAATCTTGTCCACAGCATGTTGATCAAGTTGGCTTTGGAGTAAAACATCCATTTTATCTCTAACACATCTCCAGCTCTGCCTCCCACCAATTGCTTTTTAAGTTCTTGTGTTAATGTAATGCATAATGACAATGTAGGGCATTTACATCTTGGCTGGGTAGTTCAGTTGTTCAGAGCATCATCCAGATATGCCAAGGTTTCGGGCTTTATCCCTGGTTAGGGCACATACAAGAATCGACCAATGAATGCATAAATTATTTGATCTCTTTCTCTCTTTATCTCTCTCTCTCTCCCCCTCTCTCTCATCTGTCCCTTTCTCTCCCTCCCTCCGTCCCACTCTACTCACTCCACTCACCACCCCCAAAATCATGTGAGCTTATGAGGACACAGTGAGAAGGTGGCCAGCTGCAAATCAGCAAGAGGGCCTTCACCGGAAAAATAAACTATTCGAAGAATAGCTGCTAGTTGAAAAGGTCTACTACAATGTTAAGGCAGTTGCTTGGCTTAAATGGTATTCCTAAGGTCACTCTCCAGTAGACAGTGAGTTTCAGATACCTTTCTCCTATAGACCTTAGCAGAAAAGAAGCAGAGCATGAGGTGATTTATTAAAGAAAAACAACTTGTTTCACCAAAGCCTCTATCACTGCTGTTTACACCTTGACTAGTCAAAGCTGGTACATTTTCTTCTCACAGCCCAAGTCCCATGCTACTTAACAATCAATGTGCGCCTTAAATTTGGCTTCCTGCTGTTTATGTCATCATGGAAATGTACTTCAAAATATTGTAGCTAGCTTCCAAATGAAGATAAAAACTCTTATAAGAAAAAAAAATAGTAAAAGGAATAACTTTTTCCCCCCGGTAAGAACATTATGCTAAGCCAAAATAAGTCAGTCAGAGGAAGATAAATATCACATGATCTCACTCATTTGTGGAATATAATGAACAACATAAACCGATGAACAAAAACAGATCCAGAGACAGAGAAGCATCGATCAGATCGTCAAACCTCAGAGGGAAGGTAGTGGAGGGTGGGGGTAAGGGGGAGAGATCAACCAATGGACTTGTATGCATGCATATAAGACTAACCAATGGACACAGACACCAGGGGGGTGAGGGCATGAGTGGGGGGCTGGGGGGCAATGGGTGGATAAGAACACATATGTAATATCTTAATCAATAAAGAAAATAAATATAAAAAATAAAAATAAATTTAAAAAGGCTTATAAAAGGGATTTCATTAAGATTTGCTTTGCTCTCTGGAAACACTGTAAGCCTTCCTCTACATTACAAATATATATATTTGAACACACACACACTCCACTTCTTGTCACCCTTATTTAATTAAAAAATATATTTTTATTGATTTCAGAGAGGAAGGGAGCGTGAGAGAGAGAGATAGAAACATTAATGATGACAGGGAATCATTGATTGGCTGCCTCCTGCACACCCAACACTGGAGATCGAGCCCACAACCTGGGCATGTGCCCTGACCAGGAATTGAACCATGACCTCCTGGTTCATAGGTTGACACTCAACCACTGAGCCACACTGGCCAGGCACTATTTATTCATTTTGATACTTCTTTATTTACTTTGCATACTCTTGCTTATTTTCATAGCAATCTATGCTATATACTACATCTGTAATATACAGCAACTCTAGCTAGGGAGACATTTCTTTGGTCTGAAAATGAGAACGAACTGAAAAAAGAAATCCATTACACTCTTAGTAACTGTGTTATTTGACATATCATTGAAACCCGAACAACACACCAGTCAGAGTTCCCTATATTGTGTAATGAAAAGTTTGCAAGCATATTTTTACTATATATTCTTTGCAAATGCTTCATTGTCTCCTGACAAATGGTCTGTAGCAAATCTCTAAAATCTTCTCTCCCAGTACTACAGCTTAAAAGATTCATACCATCAAACAGCGTACCTCAAAGGCTAATGTCTACTCTCCAAATTTCAAATACCATAGCCTAATAAAAATTTAAAGTCTGAGCTCCTCTCCAGGGAGCAGCTGTCAAGCATCTCTTGAAAGAAAGAAACATAAACAGCCTCCACCTAGAGTACCAATATCTTGTCTCTGAGAAAAGACATAGTAAGGGCAAGATTTTTTAAAATAAAAAATATCCAAGTTATGCTATTTGATGTTAAAATGATGGGCTTTTGATTTCTCAATAACCGAGGAACAAAATTGTTCCAAATATATCAAATCTATTTAGGAAGGGAAAATAGAAATCTCTTTATATATGAAGATATATACACACATACCCTTATACACAAACATATACATATATGTTCTATTTGGGGAACATTGTGTTTTTTTTTAAACTGCTTTCATCATCAATTTTCTGTGCAAAATCAGATTTATTCTGCTCCAAGCTGTATTTCATTAAATCATGGCTGCCCTGGAGACAAAGCAGAGCTCATTTTGTTCAGGGGAGCTCCACATTGTACTCTCCTCTCAACACGTTTCCTCAATAGTCCTTCATTTACACTTTCTGGTTCAGTAAAATTCCTTGCAGTAATACTTCTTCATAAAAACTTGATCTGAAAAAACCTGTGTAGAAAGAACCAAACTACTTTATGTTATCTACGGAACAATTTATTTGAGTACAGAGAGCCCTAGATTAAATTGGAAGTTTGCCACTTGCCTCCACAGAAATGCCACCTCATTTTTCAATTAGAGCATCTTAAATGAATGCATACTATCGTCCTAATAAAGAAACTTATTTAAAATCAGTTAATAGTAAATTTCTTTATAAGATGAAGCATAAATTATGTCTTTTGTGATTTATTTTCTACCCAGAATGCCTTCTGCTGACTTCGGGATGGAGGAGAAAAATATGCCCATCTTAAAGAATAATGATCCTTATAAACTCCTCCCTGATGCTCTAATAACCTATATAATTCAGGGAAGATAGGTTACCATGGACATTAACCACTTTTAGAAATGAATCAGTTACATTTTATTTTGGTTACATTGTGGTTTACTCTTTTGTAAATACCAAAGAAAATAGAGAACACAAATAAGGAAAACCATAAAGAGCCATTTTGAATTGGCAAGTGTTTGGAAAAATAGTTGCTGCTTTAAGGGGAAAAAATTCACTTAAATCATCCGCATTTATAAATTCAGTAGTTAAGTGCATATTCATGGATAATTTGTTATCTAAATTGATAATTTTATTATATCCAAACGTTATAATCTAGTACTATTTAAGACAAAGCTTTCAAATTAACCACTTGGTAATTAAAATTTGGTAATTAGGAAGAGATCAACCAAAGTACTTGTATGCATATATGCGTAACTCATGGACACAGACAATAGAGGGGTGAAGGCCTGGGGTAGGGGGGCAGAGCACTAGAAGAGGTCAACGGGGGGGGAGCATATGCAATACTTTCAACAATAATTTTTTTAAAAAATTTGATAATTAAAATATGACAATAGAATATAAAACAATATTTAATTTAAAAATTTAACTCCTTGGGGTTCAAAATGCAGTTGATTATTAAAATATATATATATAACATATTGTGGTTTTATTCTGTGATGGAGCCAAATCTATCCCAATTTAAATTTAATAGAATCATAAGCATATCAAATATATTTGCTATTTAAAGATCATGAAAAATTAAGTATAAGTATGTACATTATTAAGTAGTAGAGTTGGCATTGGATCAAGAAAAAAGTTAAGATTTCTAGCCATAATATATGCTATTTTCAGTACTGGTTACTCTGTAAGAAAAATGCTATATATATCTAAACCCTATGGTAGTTTAAATGTGTGTAGGAATGAGAATGTCATCCTGTTTATCTTCACATTTTTTTTAAAACTGAGGGAAATTCAGGTTAACAATTATTCTTAACATGTAACCTTGTTTACATTAAGTATACTCATCATACTGACCATTATCTTATAAAAGACAACTATCACAATGTGTCAAAATTATAAATTGTGGTAAGTTTTATGCAGTTCTGAGAAAGAGACTAGTAAGGGAATAAGTAGCATGTTATAGGTAAATTTCTTAAAGAAGTGCCATTTAAACTAAGACTTGAAGATGAAGAAGTCAGCTAACAGAAGACTCTAGTTTCCCAAGTAGAGGACCTGAGCTAGTGTAATAAAGCTGCCTGGAACTAAGTGAGAGAGGGGGAAGAGAGAAATGGGGTAAAGTTGGAAAGGTGGCAAGGGCTAGATCATACAAAAGTTAGTAGAGACTGACAAGGAATTTTCATTTTATTCTAAATACATGAAAAGCTATTGTACACATAAGCAAAAAAGCAAAATGATTTGATAAACTTTTAAAAATTATTATACTGGCTGGTGCATGGCTAATAGAGGGCAATGGTGGTAGGTGGTACTCGGAAGTAGAAGGTTTAGGGTCTTTACGTTATGTTAATTATCTGGATTTCTTAGTTGAGTATGAAATAAAAAAGTTTTCCTGTAACGTGATAGAACTCACTGGATGCTCAATAAATTTTATGTGCAAGCCTAATGGTATGTACTTTAAAATTAATATATCTGACAAGCAAAGTACCATTCATCTATAAATTATTTTATTGTTCATTGAAATTGAGAATATCTGTTCATCTGTTCTCTCCTTTAGCTGAGTAATCTTAAATTTACTAAATATGGCTCAGATGGTACATTTATGCATATAGATGGGCAGACAGAGACAGATATGTAGGTTGATAGATATAAACATATATACATACTAGAGGCCTGATGCATGAAGATTCGTGCAAGAATGGGCCTTCCTTCCCCTGACTGCCTGCACCGCCTTCGCTCTGGCCGGAGCTGCCTTGCTGCTCCACGCCTGTGTATGCAAATTAGCCCACCATTTTTTGTTGGATTAATTTGCATACTCACTCCTGATTGGCTGGTGGGTGTCACGAAGGTACAGTCAATTTGCATCTTTCTTTTTTACTAGTGTAGATCATATATAATTTTCTCTATATGAGTAGTATATAATGCATTTGGGACAATATTAGATGAAAAGTTTATTCTACTTTTCATTAAATATATTAAAGTTTTAGTTAATAGTTTTTATTCCCACCATTGTAGTTTGCAATTCAGAAGAATACAAAATCACACCTGTTCCAGTTGGCTGCTTTACCATGTGATTTGTGCTTAAAGCCTTTTTATAATGTTTTGATGTAAGAACTGATATACAGAGGTGTTTTTGTACTTGCATTTTTTTCCCCTCAAAGCCATTTTATTTTCTATTCACTTTTGAGGTCCAAAAAATGCTAATATATGTTCACAAGATATTTTTTTCTCAGCTAACTTTTAACTTGGAAATGGGTTTTTGAAATCTTTTGTCCATCTGTAGTGTGGGACTCAATTAAAGAACAGAAGAGAAACTCTAACTGCTCCAAAGACTTTAAGGATATCTTAATCTCATGTAACACACAAGTGGTCTAGGCAGCATATTTAGTCTAAATCAGTCCTTAATGCAAAAACCTTTATAGAACTGGGTTGCACCAAGAAAATCCATCAGCATAACACGATGATCGGAATAAATCTGTACCAAGCTGTGCTTGTTTTCAGAAGGCTATGCAAAGGTTTACAAAGTACAACTATTCTGAAGATTCCTGGGAACTTAATCTGTCTGTGATAAGTTCTTATGAGAAGTTGATTTGGGAACATAAATATGTTCTAACTTAGAAGCCTGAGGATATTTGAACATTCCAGAGAAATCAAACAAACACATACTATGGCAAAGATGTCAGAAGAATGTTTTAAAGATTATAGCATGACCAGCATCTTCAATGTGACAGCAACTATTTCAAATACCTGGGGAGGGTCTAGGAAGGTAATGTAGGTAACACGTAAAATTTTAAAATAGTAACAAGTATCGGTGGATTGATCAATTGATAGCAACCTTTCTGATAATACACAGCATTTTGTAAGTTATGCAAAACACCTTTTTCAAACTTGGATAAGTCAAGGTAAGTGAGAAATTAACTTTTTAAAAATATAACTCAATGTTCCCAAAGGAAGGTTGTTTCTGTTGCTTTTTTATGTGTAAAGGCCACCACTTGTCAATATATGATGTTGCAGCCCTGCTCTGTTAGATAGGAAAGAAAGGGAATTATGTGAGCATTAGAGATATTTACAGACTTGGGGGAAAAATACCCATGGCCCAGGGAATTCAAAGGCAGAAGATCCCTTGTAATACACAAATGGCTCCCGGCATTGGGGAAAATGCTATTAAAGACCAGTGACCTGCTGGATCAAGTCCTGCTAGCGTGAGAGGACTCGATATGTTGGCATAACTAATGTGATACAATGGCCAGCATTGTACAGAATTGGGTTTTCTTTTAGAATTTTTATTAAAAAGAATTTGCTCCTTGATTATTTAATCTTTTTTTCTCATTATATTCTCCAATATTAGAACTTTCTACTCTTTCCATTCCTATACCTTCCAGTACAAATTAAATTCGTGATTTACCATCTTTTCTAATATATACCTCCTGAATCTCTCCTAGATCCTGGCCATGTCCTTTAGAGTTTCAACAGCAATTATATAAAAAGGATTCCACATTAGGTTATGTTATGTGACTTTCTTACTTCTGGTTTACCCGCAGCCTCTGCTCCTAATATAACCCTGGGAACCCAAGATGGGCTTTAGGACAGTGATTTTTAACCAGGAGTGATTTACCCTCCAGGGGACATTTGGCAGTGTCTGGAGACATTTTTGGTTGTCACAACTGAGGATGCAGAGGTCATAAATGCTACTAAACCATGTACAACATGCAATGTACAACACAGCCCTCACAACAAATAATTTAAGATGTCAATAGTACTGAGACTGAGGAGAAATGCAGCTCTGAAGGCATTTGTTTTATAATTGACTCTGCCAAACACATGAATCTTGATATAAAATAGAGAAGGGGGATGAATTTAGTTTTTAGGTGTTAGTAAATAGTTACCTTTAAAATATTAACAATGTCTACTGTAAGGTCTCATTTCTGATATTTTAGAGAAATAATTAAGTTTCTGTGGGATGGATTTTTCTGTCTCTATATGGTTTATAGAACACCAATTGTGTTCTACAATGTTAACTGCATTGTGACTATTTTTCTAATCTTTAATTACAGAGTATAAGAAGAGAGGGAAAGATAATGTTTTGAAGTTTTTTGGACAAAACGGATAAAGGAGTAGAGATTATCCATCAATAAGTGTTGGAAGTTATTCATGTATTGAATAGCCATGTCTTGAGTTTATTTATAGGAAAACATGAGTTTGTAAATCACATTTGACAGAATAAAACATCTGTGCATTCCCTTGTTCTTGGGTAACAAATTTATTACCCAACTTTAGTGATCTGCTTATCTAGGTTTCTTATAATACCCTATTTTGTTGTTGTTTTGTGTTTGTTTTATTTTT
Source organism: Myotis lucifugus (assembly GCF_000147115.1). Taxonomy (NCBI): domain Eukaryota; kingdom Metazoa; phylum Chordata; class Mammalia; order Chiroptera; family Vespertilionidae; genus Myotis; species Myotis lucifugus. The sequence continues at coordinate 885,900 of NW_005871212.1, read as the reverse complement.
ATCTTAGTCTCTATTCTGTTTTACTACTATTTACCCTATGGTATTCTAGTTTTGACTTGTAAGTCACTTCAAATAATTTTAGAGATCTTTGGGTTAAAAATTTTAATGGTATTCAGTTTACCAAATATTTGTTTAGTGTCTATGTCACTTTAAGAAAGTATTAAAAATTTATATATTATATAATATATTTATATATTATATTATTGATTTCAGAGAAAAAGGGAGAGAGAGATAGAAACATCAATGATGAGAGAGAATCATTGATTGGCTGCCTCCTGCATGCCCCCAACTGGGGATTGAGCCCACAACCCAGGCATGTGCCCTTGACTGGCATCGAACCTAAGACCCTGCAGTCTGCAGGCCAATGCTTTATCCACTGAGCCAAACCAACTAGGGCAATTTTGAAGGCCATAAAAATAAGAAGCTCAAGGATATTTATAATTTGATATGTAAATAAAGAGAAGCATGCTAATAACTATTAAACACAGAAAAATTAGAGAAGATCAGACTGACAAAATGTTCAAAATACAGAATTCACTCCTTTTTGTGAAGGAGAGAAGTATGAAGGCTTTGGGATAAAGTTAGCTACGAAATCTCAACTTTTAACAGGTGGAGATGTCAGAGAAAGAAAATATTTCAAAGGACTAGTATAAAGAAAAATAAAGATTTTAAAAAGAATGGTTATGTTTAGGTTACAGTAAGGGTTGTGGTAGACACAGTTGGTGATTTATTCAGTAGTTCTTGTTAAAGCAAGACTGTGATCCAATTCTAGCCAGTGGAACAAAGGGGGACATCAGTGGTGGTCTTAATGCTACTGAAAGTTTTTCCTCCTTACTAATGTATGAGAACTAGATGAGGTCATGACTCCTAGATGAAGTCACACCTTCAGAACTTCCTTGCTCACCAGTTCCTTCCAAATAAAAATATTCTGATTGATAATATGATCAGATGTTACTGGAACATTAATACCCATAGAAGAGTAGGGACCAATGTCAGATTGTGCACTAATGTTACAGGTTTTGAATAGCATACTGTGACAGTTTATACTTCATTTTGTAGATCTGTGGAAAATCTTTCATAGCAGAATAATATAATTTTGAAAATGTGTAGTAAAGTAATAAATGTTTTACTGTTGTATCACCCACACTTATACTATGCTCAGGCACATAGTAGGTGCTAGGTAAATATTTGATGAACAAATAAAGGAATGAAACCATATAGTTATTATAGAGTCTAATAACTCATAATAGCTTAATATTTAACCCTATTTAATAAAACTATTTGGATTTATAACAAGTGAAATTTCTTATGCGTATAAATGTGTTATCTGTATCAAACATATCTATATATTTAAGTGGGAGGACATAAGTGCTAGTAAATTTAGTTATGCTGCTGAGTATTAATTATATGTTACTGAATATGGATTTAAAGAAAAATAGGCAAGTGAGTAGGGAAAGAGAGAAAAAAATGAAGTATAGCTTAGAGATTTGGTATATTATTTCCAAATTAGTAAGGGGAAAATGTTGCATATTTTATATTTATTTATAAACCTGTAAGTAATGAAGAATTACCTACTATTCAGGTATAATTACTTTGACCCTACCATTCTACAGGTGATGTATGGCTTCTGTAAGACTGTATAATCCAGGACATACTAGGTCACTTTTAAATGTAATCTAAACTACTGAAACTAAACAGAAAACCAGTGCATTCATAAAACGATAAATGTTTCTAAGGCCTTCCTTTTTTTTTAACCAGAAAAAGTTTTCAACATCTACAAGTGAAAAAAATACCCGTGCTCCTTAATCAAATAGGAGAATAGCTGATGTTTGTAACTAACAAAATTAAAAATTCATTGTTCAGTTTAGTAGCTTGAAACCCTGTTATGTCACGTTCCTCACTGAATGACACACATTCTCTTGTAGAGGGTTCTTCTGCTAAATGCACACCAGAATGTTGGTAATTGGGGCATGCAAATTTGTTCTGCAACTAAGAACAAGAGGAGGATTTAGAAGCTATTTTAATGTGGTGATACAGTTATGTTCAAAGTACAATAATATTCATGTCATTATCATGTATTATTCATATGCAATGTTTGAAGTTGAGGTCTTTCCAAATATATTAAGAAACTCTTACTCACAATTATCTAATTAATTCCCAGACCCTCCCTTTCTCTGATCTCAGCAAATGTGAATCTTCAGGATGAATTCTATCAGGGGCTATAAACTGGCACCTCATGGGCCAGATCCAAGTGGTAAAGTGTTTTGTTTGCTCCATGAAGTGTTTAATTTTTTAAAAAGTATTTGCCAGAATCTAAAAATAGGAAACTATTACATAAAAATCTTAATTTTCAGCCTCTTTTGTAAAAAAAAATAAATCAAAAGAGCTGGCAACAGGAAGCCTACATTTCTTCATGGCAGCAATTTGCTGTCTGGTTAGACCTGTAGGTGGGGCCTCCTGCCCTGATTCCATGCAGTTCCCACCAAGCTTGACTAGTCTTTCTGTGGCCTATAGAGGACTTCTGCAAGCTCTGGGAACATTTGTAACACTTCTTCTGACATCCTTACACCCAGCCCAGTTGATTTGATAGTCTATGGCCCTAGCTGTGGTTTGGCTTGAATAAGAAATATTGGCTACAGCTAGAATAAGGTTTCTATAACTGGGGATGCATGACAAAGCCAATCTCAACTATTGGAGGATTCACTGGGTGTCTACAGTTATAAGCCATCTGGAGGAAAAAGTTTTTGATTTTGCTTAAAAATGTGTTTTCACCCTTGTTAAAGCACTTTTCATGAACTGAATTTTCTTTTCCTCACAAACCTGTGTAATGTAAACTTACTAAGAAAAGGGTTATACTATAGATTAGGGATTTTTTTAAAGGTCAACTTTTTAATTCTGATTCACATCAGCTATTTTATAATAAATTTTATTTGAATCATCTATAAACATTCAAAGTATTTGATTTAAAATTAAAACTACTAACACTCTTACTAATACCTCACAATTATTGAACTAAAGCACTTTTCATGAACTGAATTTTCTTTTCCTCACAAACCTGTGTAATGTAAACTTACTAAGAAAAGGGTTATTCATTGTTAGCCCAATTGATTTTACCACTAAAGATTAAATAACTCCCCTAGGGTTGTATCTATATATTATAAAATATTGTGTTGTACATTAGAGAGTATATAATAATATTATATATGTATGTCATAAAATCATTAGGTAAACTATTATTGAACAATTACTATTGGTTATAAAATCATGTTGATTACTTTATATGCATTATTTTATTTAATCAAAAAAAGCCATATAAAATACATGTCATTGTTAGCCCAATTGATTTTACCACTAAAGATTAAATAACTCCCCTAGGGTTGTATCTATATATTATAAAATATTGTGTTGTACATTAGAGAGTATATAATAATATTATATATGTATGTCATAAAATCATTAGGTAAACTAAGCAAATGATAAACACAAAATTAAAAATGGTGTCAAATTCTGGAGAAGGGGATAAGGAAGAAGTTGAGATTAGAAGGGTACATAAAAGCTTCAAATGTCTTATTTCCTACTCTATATTTGGAGAACCTGTATATTTTGGTTCATACATGTGGCACACACATGGAATAATATTATAAATAATAACATTTTGTGTTTTTAATATTTTAAAATGAAAGCAATTAGACATCAGTCCCTGTTTCATTTTCTTATGACATCACAATCTACAATTACCATATTCATTTATTGCTGATCTGTTTATGGTTCATCTCTTTCCCTCTTCCCCTACAAGCTTCACAAAAGCTGTTACTTGGTCTCTCTGGTTCATTGCTCAAAATAGGGGACCATCTCATACTTACTGGGCACTAAATATGCGTATCTATTGATTTACTAAATATGCGTTATCCTATACTAACTGCAGAGTACTGTGAGGAGGACATTTTTAGGTATATGTGTTGTTTCCATAAAGGCCTTTCATTTTAGTTGCATTTACACAACATTATATATATTCTGGGAGGTAAACCGTGTTCTCATCAAACTGAGTTTCCTCTTTATGCACCCATTGTTCTTCCTTGTATAGCTGACCATCAACATGAATGATTTTATTTTTTTCAGAGGAGGCATTCCACATTTTGGCATTTAATGAATCCTCATGTGACGAGATAAGAGATTAGGGAACACTTCAGCAACCCTTTTCTCATCTATCCTCTCACTGGATAAGAAAATTACTCATACAGTTCCTGATGGAAGTAATCCTATTGCTGTTAACTGCCTGAAAAATAATTTGCTTGTATTAAAGAAATGCCTATTTCTTGCTAATTTCTTAATGAAAAACTGTGTAGACACTATTACTTAAATAGCATGGAAAAGCTCAAAGTACTTAATTATAAAGAAAAAACCAGGGAAATGCTAAGTGAAGTGTAACAACAACTACAAAATGAGCTAAGAAGCCATTAAACAACATTTAACATATGTATTTTAAAATTTTGCTTTTACTCAAAATGTACTATTTGACTGTTTAATTATTTTAGAAATAACAAATGACAACCCTTTAATATAGAGATTAAAAATAGATTCCTAACATCATTCCCAAGAATTGAGTCATTAGCTAATATATTTTTTTCTCAATCACAGAGTTATAAAAAAATCACTTAACTTTTAGCTATATGCTTCTGGTTATTATCATTTATAGTAAAAACAATCTAAATGAAGTGATCCCTTCTTTCTCAGCAATTTCCTCAAAATATAGTCTCTGAAAAAAATCACTGATTTTCTTTTAATAGAAAACTTAAGGATATACTACCAACCAAGAGATAGCATGAATTTTAATGTTCCAGAGAGGAGGGACATGACCCACAGTAGCAGGATATAATAGATAATCCCAGGCTACTGATATATATTGCTTGGGTTTAAACACTATTTCAGCACCCATGCAAGAGTTGTATGATCTTTAGAAAGTTACTTTCTCGTTGCCTCATTTCCTCATCCATAAAATGGGGATGATAATAATAATAGTTCCTCTCTCATAGAGTTTTGAAGGGTGAAGAAGGTATTATATACAAAAAACTTGGAATACTCCCAGCCTATAGAATATTTTGCCACTGCTGATCTAAAATATGAAAGTTTAAGAGGAAGGATTAACTTACTTGACTCTTAAATTCTATGTTAAAGAAATAATAGGTATTTTATAAATTATCTATTAAATCCTAGCTCTAGTCAATGAACATGTCTAAAATAAACTTGGAAAATATATTAGAGATAGTTGTTAGCATATAAATTAATTTATTTGGCAAAAAATAACAACAATTGTTATGTTTAAAGTCTTATAGTAAAATTTTGCTCTTCTAAAATCATAAATCTCTTTAAATTGAGTTAAAATAAATAATATATGACAAATCATCATAAAGGTAGAGCTAATATTTCTACAGAAAAAAAAGTATCTGGTCAACAGAAGAAGACAAGCCATACACTTGCAAAATCACATTTGATAAAGGATTATTATCCAAAATATAAAATTACTCTTAAAACTCAACAATAAGAAACACAATTAAAAATGAGCAAAAGTCCTAATAGCCACCTCACTAGAGAAGATATACAGATAAAAAGTGATCATATGAAAAGACTAGAGAATTGCAAATTGAACAACAATGAGATGCCACTACACAACTATTACAATGGCCCAGCTCTCAAACACTAACAACACCAAAGGCTGGCAATGATGTTGAGAAACAGGACCTGTCATTCATTGCTGAGACAAAATTGTGCAGCCACTTTGATAGTTGGACAGTTTCTTGTGAAATTAAAATACCCTCATCATATAATCTAACAATTGTGTTGATTATTATTTACCAAAATGAATTGAAAACTTATGTCCATACGAAAAACCTACACATGGATGTTTATGGCAGCTTCTTTTAGAATTGCCAAAATTTGTAAACAAATGAGATGTCCTTCCAGAGTTAGATGAATAAATAAACTATGGTACATAGAAACAATGGAATATTATTAAATGCTAAAAGGAAATGAGCTATCAAGCCATGAAAAGACATGGGGGAAACAAATCCATATTACTAAGCTGAAAAGATCAAATTCTGTAGGATTCTGTCAGGGCCCAGGGCAGGCTGCCCCAAATATCCCACAATGGCATATCGATTACTTTGAATTAAAGTTACTTGACAAGCAGCCAATGCAAGAAGGGCACATTGACCCTTCCCTGGTCTCCTTCAATGCAAGAAATAAATCTCCCCTGTGACAGGTGGCCTCCTTGCCGCAGACTGTAAGAAACACACCCTGATTGCTAGAGTTAATAAATCCAGAGTTGGAAAACGTGCATAAACAAACCTTGTTACTCTTTTATTAATTACTACCCAAGACCAAACCTTGTTTAGAGTCCTCACTAATGACCATCCCAACCCAAAGTGCTTTGTTCTGACATTTCTTCATATTTTTATTTTTATTTTGTCTAAAAAGTATATTAAAATAACTGGCTGGTTCATCATTTCTGGGACCATCATCATTTATGATCCCTTGTGCATATAATTGATTGGTTTTGTTCCTGTTAATCTGGTTTTGTGTCAATTTTATTATTAGTCTAGCCATAAGAACTCAAGAAGGGTACAAAGGGTGAATTTCTCCCCCTCCTTAACAGTTTCAACTATGTGACTGTGAAAATGGCAAAATTATGGGCACAGTGAAAAGATTAGTGATTGCCAGAGGCTAGGGGGGCAGAACACAAAGTGGTGTGTGTGTGTGTGTGTGTGTGTGTGTGTGTGTGTATATATAATTGATTTTTTTACAGAGAGGAAGGGAGAGGGATAGAGGGCTAGAAACATCGATGAGAGAGAAACATCGATCAGCTGCCTCCTGCACACCCCCTACTGACGATGTGCCTGCAACCAAGGTACATGCCCTTGACCGGAATCAAACCTGGGCCCTTCAGTCCCCAGGCCTACACTCTATCCAGTGAGCCAAAGTGGCTAAGGCCACAAAGTATATTTTTGGGCAGTGAAAATCTTCTGTATGATACTTCAATGGTGGATACATGTCATTATACATTTATCAAAACCCATAGACTATACAGCACCAGCAGTGAACCCTAGACTTTGAGTGATAATGATGTCAATGTAGGTTCATCAATTGTAACAAATTTACCACTCTGGTACAGGATGTCAATAGTAGGGGAGGTTGTACATGTGTAAGGAGAAGGTTAATAGAAACTCTGAACTTTCCATTTAATTTTGCTTTAATTTAAAACTTGTCTAAACAATAAAGTGTATTAATTAAAACTAGAGGCCCGATGCACGAAATTTGTGCATGGGTAGGGTCCCTAGGCCTGGCTGGTGATTAGGGCTGATCTGTGGGGTGACTGGGGGGAAATCAGGGGGCCCCTGCTGGCACCGGCCTTGGCCGACCTGATGCCGCCCACTCACCGGCCCCACCCCTGGTGCCACTGCAGGTTGCCTCCCTCTGTGGAGCGATCAGTGGGACAATGGGAGGGCCTCTGCTGGCACCCACCTTGGCTGGCCTGTGGCCTGTGGGTTTGGGGCAGCTCCTGTGTTGAGTGTCTGCCCCCTGGTGGTCAGTGCGCATCATAGCAACTGGTGTTCAACCGGTCATTCCGCTGTTCGGTCAATTTGCGTATTAGGCTTTTATTATATATGACTAGAAGCCCGGTGCACAAAAATTTGTGCACTGGCGACGGGGCTGGGGGGGGGTCTCTCAGCCCAACCTGTGCTCTCTCACAGTCTGGGACCCCTCGGGAGATAACCACCTGCTGGCTTAGGCCTGCTACCTGGTGGCAGATGGCATGCCCGATCCCGCGGTGCCGGCCCCGTCTCTCCCATTCGCACACAGCAGGCCCAGATCCCGCGCTGGGGCAGCAGTGGCTGGGGATCGCGCTGCTGCCCGCGAAGGGCAGCGCAGCGGGATCTGCCTGCAGTATGCAAATTTAACGGCCAACTTTGTTGGGTTAATTTGCATACTCTTCTGATTGGCTGATGAGCATAGCGAAGGTACAGTCAAGTAGCATCTTTGTCTTTTATTAGTGTAGATGTTTCTGGTATGTAGATATTGACTAATCAACATACAGCTGTGTTAGTAGAATATGAAAATCTAATTTTTCTTCAAAAGAATTTGGAATTAGGTATTAAATATATACTTGGCCTATATACATTTTAGCCATGATAAAACAAGTAGATAAAGTAGAATTACACACACTCTCTGACATAACCACACACACACACACACACACACACACACACACACACACTTTTTTTTTAAGATAAACTCAAAGGATAACAGTGTGGAGGCAATACATTAATTGAAGAATACTTTCATGATAGAAAGCAAGTGGACCTCCAAACATTGAATATAATGCTCTTAACATCTTTCGCAGGATGTTATAACTGAACTCTAACCCTATGAATGTGGGGACTGTATTTCCTTCACTACACAGTACCTGGAACATGGCTGAGAGTGGACATATGGTAGGCATTTGCTGAATGACTGGATAAATGAATACGTGTACAACTGATCCTGCCCTTTTCAGTATAATTTCATTGGTTTTCTCATTGAGCCAGACAGCTAAGAGCATCTTCAGCTGAAAACTCCTATTATTTTCTTACCATAGTTTGTTTTTACTGAATAAATTTGCAGGAAAATAGCCTCCAACCAAGATTTGAAAAGCAGTGACTTAATACAGAAAAAAACATGAATACAATTAAATCCTCAGGCATGAAGTTGCACAGAAAGATAACTGCAGAATTAGATTACTACCTGCTATGCTAGTGGTGAGTCTGGGCCAAGGCCCAGATGGCCTTTAGGTGCTATTACAATTATGAACAATCACCCCTCTGGTAATATTGGGCTCTAGAGAGAGCTTAGAAGCCTAGAGAGCTTAGCCTAATACAGGAGCCCAACTCCCTGTCCTAAAGTCTCATGCAAAGCTGCTATGGATAGACCTACGGGGAACAGACACATTTTTAAATTGAAGGGAGCTAGTTTATTTATGGAAAACTGAGTTGTCTCCTTGGAACCTAATGAAAAGTGTCAAGAAAACAGTATTTACCCCCTGCCTCTAGCAGAACCCTCTCCCCATCTTCTTCTTACTAATCAGATGATTCATACAAGTATGTTTTTCCTAAAAAATTATAGTTAGGTAATTATCACTGTCAGAGCAATGTTGCTTGTCCACCCCAATAAGTATAAACTTTTTCCCATATCCAATCTGGCTTTGTGGCCTCACAATCCAATGACCTAAGTCCAAATTTGATAATACCAAGACACATATGTTTAAAGTTAGGATTCATGAAAACAAGCTTGAGTATAACATTTGACTTGATACTTTCTTACAGTATGTATCTGAAAAGTAGAGGCAATAATCACCAATAATATATGTATTACTATGTGCCTTTTACTTCCCTGTTCTGAATATCAATGTGAACATCTCACCAATACATCAGATATATATTTTTGGAACTTGCAGACATCTGCTGTATCCTGTCAGTTAGAAAATATTCAGCAATTTAGAACTGTTCCAATGTTGCAATTTTGGGAGCAAAGATCACAGCCCTCTACTACTGTGTATATAGCTTTGAACATATTAGAATAGAAACTGAGCCATGTTTGGCAAGAAACAGAAGAATCAAAATTTATAAACAACTAGAGGCCTGGTGCATGAAAATCATGCACTCGGGGTGTATGTGTGGGGGGGGTCCTTCATCCCGGCCTGCGCCCTCTTTCAGTCTGGGACCCCTTGGGGGATGTCCACCTTCCTGCTTAGGCCCGCTTCCAGGGGTATCAGGCCTAAGTTGGCAGTCAGTTGGGGGATGTCCGACTGACTGCTCAGGCTGGCTCTCCGCAGAAAGCCGGCCTAAGCCCAGTTGGACATCTGTAGTGCTGTGGAGGAGGTGGGAGAGGCTCCCGCCACCACCACTGTGCTCACAGCCACCAGCCCAGCTTGTGGCTGAGCGGAGCTCCCCCTGTGGGAGTGCACTGACAATCAAGGGGTAACTCCTAAGTTGAGCATCTGCCCCCTGGTGGTCAGTGCCTGTCATAGCTACAGGTCGTTCCTGGTCGTTCTGCCGTTAGGGTCAATTTGCATATTATCCTTTTATTATATAAGATGGTTTGTAAATAATAGTCACTTTTCACATATTGAATTTTATTTCTTTATTTCACCAAATTTTATCTAGGTCTGAAGCTTAGTGATGGCTTTTTTCAGAAACTACAAGTTTGAAATAATTAATAATTACTTAGTCAAGGTAGCTTTTTATCTGTAAATTCGATGCTACATACTTAGCAATTGATACACTTCACTTTTTTACTTTAAATGAAGCTAAAGGGTCAAATGACCACAATGATGGTTGCAACAGTGAATCCTGTATTCCCTGGTACCCATTGGCTACAAGTTGAACCCTATAGGTGTATATATTCTATTTTGTGGAAGATCTGTAAATGACAGAATGCAGAGATGTTTAAAAATCAAACCTGTAAGGACTTTCAACCCACTTTTCCTAGAACAAGAGTGAATAATCCAGCTTGCTATTTTAAAGATATCTTTGGATTATTAACAAGAATCATTTAAACCTTCTGAGGGTTAGAAACATCACGCTCTCTGAAGATATTTAACATTGTTTACCTTGAAACACATTATGCCTCGTGTCATCTGCCTGTCACTAAGATGTGAGCAAAAACTGTTCTATTATACATTCTAGCTAACTACTCACAATTTTATTTGTCGAAAAATAAAAATTTACCTCATTCATTTACTCAGTATTTTCAGACAATAATCTAATACATGATTTAAAATGAAGAATCTGGGAAAAATAATCTTCATGAAGCTGCCTCCAAAGTGGTTAACTTAGGAAACCAAATGTCTGATTAAGATGCATTAGACATCTTAAGAAACAATAATATTACATGTGGGATGATCAGAATGATAGCTATTGTAATAAAGACATTAGGGAAAGTGTTTTAATAATCTCAGAACTTTGGCAGAACATTAAATTGCCTTTTTCTGTATGAGAAGTAGCTACAATTATTTCTGAAAAGAAAGCAGAAATAGCAGGCTCTCACAGGAGGGGCTCAGCCCTTCCAGGAACACAGGAGAAAGGTGTAGACCTGGATTTCTCTTGTACACCCTTCTGAGAATTGGCCTGGTGTCTGGGAAGGCAGGATTAGACTCTGGCCTCTGCATTCAGGGGAGCACCCAGCTGTACCTCCACTGGTCAGGTAGCATTTCATTGATAAATTGATCCAGTCTTCACTCCCCTGGTGACTTAAGAAAGCTTCCTCAGATTTGCTGGGGCCCACACCATCCAGCTTCAAGTCATTTACTCAGAAGCTGCAGGCTCCTGTGGGGTCATGAGTCATAACAACGATGAATCAAGCTTCTCTTACTACTTCACACGCCTCAGTCTCTTTAGGTATACGATATGCGGCACCCACCACAGGGCTGCTGTCTTAACCTCTCACTCAAGTCAGGAAGGGAACAATACCTGTCATTCCGTTTCACAAACATAGATTGTCTATCCTCGAAGTTTTAGATGAAGGTATAATTTGAATTTTAAAGCTTTCCAAAATGATTAATTTTCTGGCTAAGTAAATTGTTTCAAGTACATGAAAGTGTTGAATTAAGAACCAAACAAGGTGGGCCACATCATTTTCCCATTTCTCTCCGTTTGACCCTTCAACTTTATAAAATGTTGTTGGTTTTCACCTCACCAATTCCTCATGATATATTTCCTTCGCAATGTTTTGCAAACTGGCTTTGCCATTCACCATTTTCTAAAATGGTCCTTTTGATTTTCTTCTTAGTTGTTGACTGCTTAGCCTGTCACTATCCCATTTCTGTCCTTTAATCACAACCATTCCTTAATGACTTATGGCTGCAATAAAATATCATTTGGCCTCTTCCTTTACCTTCAAGATCAAAACTGAGGAGGAGCAAGGCCTTGTCCAAGAAGCTATTCATTGTCCATGATCTTATGAGCAATGGTTTTAAAGCTTGTTCTGGGTATTGAAAAAATCATGAGAGTTATCCAGGTCTGTTTCCAGTTTTTAAAAAGGCTCAAATAAAATGTGTGTGTGTGGCATGGTGTAGTGTGCAACTGTGTGTTTTATAGGCGGCATACAGTGGAGGATAGATTTTAAAAATCACTACTTAGTGTGATAATTAAAAATATTCACTACATTGTGAGAAAGATGGCTTTGCTAATAATGAAGCAGGGAGGCAGAAAAAGGCTTTTTCTTGTGGGATATATCTGCTTCCCAAAAATGATTGTTTATGTCTAGGAAGTGTATAAATCGGCTCTTACAGTCAGATGACTAAGGTGTTCCAGTTCACACGGGGGAAGGCAGACCTTCACTGGGACTGCACTAGGAGATCACGTCCACCAAAGCCTACTTTGCCTGGCGGGAGCACCATGGGGGACCCTTCTTGGCTGGTCCCCCATTTCCTTGACACCCTTCCACCTGCCTCCCAACAGAAGCCCACATTGTGCTTGATTGAAAGGGCAAAGGCCCTCCAACACTTGACTGGCAGATAAGCCCAGGCACAAATTCCCACTGAATTCCTTAGGGAACATGTACTGTTGGGGGAAAAGAAGAATTGGTTCTGAAGGAAGGATTCCATGGATGACTTTTCCTGAAAGGCAGTTAGAAATGTAGATGGCTAAGATTAGAAAGACATTTTCCCAGAGAGGCTCAACCTGAGGATAAAGAAACAGGTTAAGATCCAGAATCTTTTATGAGGCCATGACTTGTGAAAATTTTAACTCCTTGGCTGCTTTTCCTTTGGTTTTAAATTTCTCTCCTTCCTAAATATAAGTAATGTTATTGACCACATGACTGCTCAGAATAGTCTAATAACTATAAAAAAGTATGTTTTCATATGAAAATCAAGGAGTCCAGCTGAGCTGACATGGATGGAGCAATAGCTGAATCAATTCACTGGAAGTAGAGAGAGGAGTGTGAGGTGACCACCAGAACCTAGGGCACCAGGAATTCACAGCAGCCTTGGGAAAGGAAATGCTGCATTTTCCACAAATCACAGACTAGGAATTGAGCTTAATTTATCTGTGGGCAAAGCACAGAATGATTCTAGAAGATTCTTGGATTCCATAGTTAGTAAACATTCCCTATGAATGTTAAGTCCATTCCCTTTAAGAAAGCTCATCCACTCCTTTGGCAGAGAGCACTCTTATACCTGGGACACATTCAATCATTTGTTAGACTGAATTTCCTTGTTGAGATCACTTAAAATAATCTCATTACTGGGTAAGGAACATAATTATTTTGCTGACACTTAAGGCAGTGACTGAGTCTACTCTGAACACTGTTAAGCCCTCAGTGACTAGTATAGAGCCTTGAACTCTGGGAAGTGCTTAGTAAATGTTTATTTGATGATTAATCCAAAAGGTTCCAGAAGCTTTACAGGAGGATATAAACAGGCTGGAAAAAAAATCCATAAATTCCTCCAGACAGAGCCAGCCTTACAAGTATACTGAAGCTGTTTCCTCTGAAGCAGTTTTAAAGAAAAGACTCATGAAAGAAAAAGTCTAAATAGTCCATCTTTATGACACAAATATTCAATTGCAATCAGAAGGCCAAATATTCATGTAAAGGGTGTGGCTTTTCACATCTATGATAACATATTGTTGGAATGTCCAGGTAATCTTCCTTCCTCCTGACCCCTCAAAGCACAGGCACCACTCTGCGGAGATCACAAATCCCTCATTGTTATTGAGTTCATTATTGACTGTTAACTCTCCTGCATCCACCTAAGAAAAAGAAGTATGTATCTGGTGAAGGCCTAGGGTGAGGGGCAGGGACGGGCTAGAATAGGAGGGAAAAGGTGACATGTGTAATACTTTCAACAATAAATATTTTTTTTAAAAGTATACATCTAACATTTTACTTTTAATCCAATCCCAGAGGTTTCCCCACTTTGCTTTCCCCTGCTTCCTAATCTATCACCGATGGATTTCATGTAACCCACTTATGTCTCCTCTTTTGATTGTAATGTATAAAACGAGGTGCAAAACTGCCGTTCTCTGGAGCGTTATCTCAATCCGTTGAGATTCTGCTTCCTGGCAATTGTTGACAGTTTGACTCAAACCCACAAAAATTCTTCACAGGTTTGAATGTTTCTTACATTGACATTACACATATACGTCAATTTATTAAATAATAGTCTGTTGTGAGAGACAAGGCATTGCCAGTTTTCACTGTTGTGAACAAAGCCGTGGCTATTCCTATATTCCAATTTTTGTGCATACAGAATTCCTAGAAGTAAAAAGATACACAATTAAAAACAACTACTTGTAATACATTTTAATCTACTTATAACTACTTGTTATACATTTAAATCTACTTATTGCTACATGTTTAGTTGCTTGTTTAATTTAGTTTTATCTAAATTGCACTATTTTATTATGCCTAAATCTAGTATTAGAAACCTTCTTATATATATTTATAAGAAAATTAGAGGCCCAGGGCACAAAACTGCACCCTCTCACAATTGAGGACATCCCTCTCGCAATCCGGGACTGCTGGCTCCTAACTGCTCACCTGCCTGCCTGCCTGCCTGCCTGATCGCCCCTAACCACTCTGCCTGCCTGCCTAATTGCCTCTAACCACTTGCCTACCTGCCTGATCGCCCCTAACTGCTTGCCTGCCTGCCTAATCATCCCTAACCACCTCTGCCTTGGCCCCCGCACCCGCTGCTACGTCAGGAAGGACGTCCGGAATGACGTCTGGAAGGTCATTCAGCTGTCCGGTCTAATGAGCATATTATGCTTTTATTGTTATAGATAATATATATACTTAAGATTTTACAAACTTACCAGAAAGGTATATATAACATGACCATTAATGGTCTGCTTGTCTTGTAAGTGTCTGTAGCTTCTAGAATCAGAGGTGAGTGGAGTCCTAGATCTCTGGGCTGTCAGTTGGTATGTGGCAATGAAAGCAAGTCTTACACCATTCTTTAGCAAAGGTTGATTGACAAGCAAACATTATCATACATCCTTTTCTTATAAGTTCAAGGGAGGCCACACTCTACTGAGAAACTCTGGAAAAAAGCTATGAATGACAAGTTCTTTTCTTTTGCATCTATTCCTAGGCAGATGCAACAAAGACCAGGTCCAGCCAAATTTTGAGTAGGGTCAGGCAGCAAAGGACTCCACAGTACCAAATGGAAGTCCACACCTGGATCACATTTCTGAAGGCATAGAGCCAGTGAGCTTTTTATATCCTAATACCTTGTTTAGCAGAGGGCAGGGATGTCCTTACCCCCTTTCCAGGCAATGACACATTTTAAACATCTATCATTTCACTATATAGCTTTCTAACATCCCTTGTGCTAATTGGCAAACTCTCCCATATAGTTTTATTAATAATATTTTAAGTGTTTACCTAGCCACCTTGGAATGTGGATTCCTGTTTAACGTCCTTCAAATGCTTGGGAATAGATTACAATTTATTTATTTATTTATTTATTTATAAATATATTTTATTGATTTTTCACAGAGAGGAAGGGAGAGAGATAGAGAGAGTTAGAAACATCGATGAGAGAGAAACATCGATCAGCTGCCTCTTGCACATCCCCCACCGGGGATATGCCCGCAACCCAGGTACATGACCTTGACCGGAATCGAACCCGGGACCTCTCAGTCCGCAGGCTGACACTCTATCCACTGAGCCAAACCGGTTTTGGCTACAATTTATTTAAACAGACACACATACACACAGATGATACTGTTTATACCAGAGTTTGTTTTTTTAAAATAAAGTACCCTCAGATAACATAGCAGATGTTATTATTTAATATTATTGCTATTAATATTATCACTATTATTCCCATTTTCCAAATCAGAGAACTGAAGCTCAAAGAGTTTAAGTAATTTGCTCCAAATTATACAACTAACATGAAGAAAAACTTTATGGCTATGTAAATCAGAACTCAACTCTGGGTTTTCATCATCTACTATAAAGAGGTTAGTAGCTTATATAGCTTTCTCAGGGCTAACAGGAATATGTTTGGAATATTTATGAAACATTTTTTGGAAAATGTAATAGGCAATATGTTTGTTATTAACAGTTTGATTAATGTATATGTATGTCCATGTTTGGTTATTTCCTACATTATCTTTAGAGAAAGGCAAAGATATCATGTTATCTACATGAGGAGTTAAAGTTATGAGGATGTTGAAAAGCTTCCTGGAGACCTGATTTAATACAGCAATGAAGCTTAACGAGTGAATGATGAGAATATCCATTATACTATTTTTTTCTCTTCTTAGGAAGGAGGTATGATGAATAAGAATCGCATGATGACCTTTCACAATATATACCTACATCTTCATGACGATTTCTTAAAAATATTGTGTCTCAGTGAGCATTTGCCAGGGATGAATGCCAAACACTACAGAAACACAATTTCTAGCAAGTAGTTTCTGAATAGGTATTCTCTGCTATTGACTGAAGGACATTCTGCATGCTCTTAGCAAAGGTATGGTCAATTAGCATCTTTGTCTTCTATTAGTGTAAACTAGGGGCTGAATGAACGAATTCATGCACCTTGAAAGGAATCGTGAGCCACAAGGCTGCGGTAGGCACAGGGGCTGGTGTTGGCCCATCCTCCGCACCACCACCCAGCCCTTCCCTCTATGTCCCCTGGTCCCCTGTCTGCTGGCCGCCCCACTCCCGCTGCGGCCACTCCCATGCGCTGACAGCACCAGCCCAGCCAACGCCCTCCCCCTGGTGGTCAGCGCGCGTCATAGCAACTGGTTGTTCGGTTGTTCCCCTTTTTGGTCTATTTGCATATTAGCCTTTTGTTATATAGGATTATATTATATTGTTACCCAGCATTTAGATCTGCCAGACAAGGAATAGATTTTGGACTGGAAACTGGGAAAAGATTTAGGGGAAAATGGGTGGGTCTGCAACACAGTGGTCTGATCTCAGGTTAGTATTATTTGCTGGCTGCTCTGATGTTTCTCTTTCTTTGTGTGCACTGAAGCTATCTATATTCTGTAGGCTAGCAACAGGCAGGCCCCTACAGATACTGATGGTAACCTGAGAAATGTGGGTTCAATGACCAACATAGTGTGATCAGTACTAAATCTAAAGATGCCGTTTATTTGAAAATTACACATGAACTTTGAATGGCAAATGTGTTGGAACAGAGAGTAAAAAGTTACACTTAGGACCCATTTAACTTATATTTTGGTATCTTATTCTATAAAGCACATTAGCTCTTTTATCTTTGCACGCTTTTCAAAAATTATTATTAAATACAAATATTTCTTCACATACATAGTGGTATGGACTGAGGTAGTTCCCAGCCCTAGGCTTAAAGAGAGAGCGTATTTCATTGGCTAGGATACCCGCCCAGCCAGCAGAATAGCTGATGTCTGACCAGCAAAAATTTTAAAAATTGCAAAGTCCTCAAAGAAGCTGTCAAGCCCATCTTAGCCCAAGTGTTATATGCACCTTGACTGCTAAACCTTTGAGAACTTAAGAAAACGCTCATTTCCTAAAATATATATGCAAGTTGAGGTCTGTGGATATTTTCATCTCCACTTCACATTTTTTAGTAGATACAGTGGAATGACTGTGTGCACTTGTAGGTGTGTGTTGTGTAACAGGTGAGGGGAGCAGGAGGAATGGGCAGCTGGGATGGTGAGGAAGCACATTTATTCATCTGTTCCACACCAGCTGTCTGAGATTCTCACCTCTTTAAATTCTGAGCCAAAAAAAGTAATTGTCTGAGCCCTAACGTTTCTAAGTCTTGAAGGTACTGGATAGAAAAATTCCCTGAAAGTCTGAGACTTCTGAAACCAAAGGAGGGATTACGAAAAATACTTATCTGCTGGTATTAGGTTTCTCATCTCCAGATTTGACAACAGGATAACCATACTTGTTTAGACATGTTTGAATTGATGAATGTTACCTATAATCTCTAGGTAATAACTTGAAACAGATGCAGCCTTCTTTTGCTCTTCAGAATACAAGGACACACTCTGAAAATAAATATGTCTTTAATTCCCTTTGTTTCCCATTTCTATTTTGATTTCCTGAGCCTGCTGTATTTGGCAGGCGGACACATTTTCCAGATGAAGCCGTGAGGAAAGCAACAATCAGGACATGCTTTATGATGCTCTTTTCAGGTTGCTTTATGCGGCACCCTATCTAAAGAAGCCAGCCTTTCTGAATGTCCAGGCAGGTGGCTCCTTTATGAGGCCCACGGAAATAGCTCATCCCAAAATGGACAAGTTGCAAGCTACCAACTGAGCAAGTAAAAGCACTGTACTCTGGGTTCTCTAAGGTCAGTCAGTTTGACTAAATGTACAAAGACAAGAACTACATGGACTATGGGGCTGCTTTTAAAATGGGTCAATAAATAATCACCATTCAATCAGAACAGCAGTGAAGAGACCAGATGTATTCAGGGGCAGTAAAATGGAGGAGAAAGCCACTTTCTTTCCATTTAACCAAGCTGTTGTAAGGATCAAGAGAGAATACAACAGAAATGTTTCAGAAAATGTTAAATGTAATTCCAATCTCTCCTATTCTCTTATTAGTTCATAAATTTTCGTGACTCCAGCTACAGATAAACTAAATGTAGTATTTGAATTATTAACTTTTATAAAATTATTAACAATTAATTCCCTCTAAAAAAAATAAATAAAAACTGGGTAGCACATTTCTAATTTGGTCTATAGATATATTTGCTCAGAACCAACTTTTCATTTAACGGATCAGTCATCAAATTTATTTATTTATTTATTTATTTATTTATTTATTTATTTATTAATATATTTTATTGATTTTTTACAGAGAGGAAGGAAGAGGGGTAGAGAGTTAGAAACATTGATAAGAGAGAAACATCGATCAGCTGCTTCCTGCACGCCCCCAACTGGGGATGTGCCCGCAGTCAAGGTACATGCCCTTGACCGGAATTGAACCTGGGACCCTTCAGTCTGCAGGCCGGTGCTCTATCCACTGAGCCTAACCGGTTAGGGTCAGTCATCAAATTTAAAAATTCAGGATGTTTCCAGCAAAAAAATTTGTGGATTTCTCTTTTTTATTGAGAAATTGAGATTTATAAGCAATGATCTCTCATTTAGCATTCATTTATCCAGTTAGTCAGTTACTCATTCAATAATATGTGCCAGGCACACTTCTAGGCATTGAGAAAAGTCTGGCAAAAATCAGGTAAAAATCGTAGGGACGGCTTCTATACACAAGCATATGCTTCCTGGTTTCATTTTAACGGCCTGGTCCTTGTAAACATTTGTGTTTGTGATGCTTGCAATACACTTGCAGTTTACACATATTCGCTCAAGTTCTAGAAAGAGACATTTAATGGACCTTCATTCTCTGGGCATCACCTGTAAAAGGATGATTGGAGCTATATATCCCTGACACCTTTTCTGGATTTACTAGTCTATGAATTTAGAGCTGAATTTTGGGTTTAAAAAAACCTACATTCTCAGTTAGGTTTTACATTTTTAAAAAAATCAGAATAAGGTGACCATCTGCTCATGCCCAGCTTTCCGTCCTGCATCTCTGGGACCTCCCCTCTGCTTGCAAGGACATCTCAGATGTCCAGAGTAGGAAAGGCTGCATGAGTGTGGGGGTCTTTCAGCCCAAAAAGAAGTTCAAGGACATCGGGGGATAGACTTCCTGATGGCCACCAGCTTGTTTGATGGAGACACTGCCAAGCCCTGGGGAGGACCTCCTCGGAGCAGGTCTGCCGAGGTGTGTACGTGCATGGATTTGAGCGTGTGCACATACCTGTTCATGAGTACCTTCCACACACAGAAATCACCGGGGAGGTGACTGAGGACCAGGTCCAGCCCTGGTTGTTTGGCCGCTGAGGACACACTCTGGCCCCTGGCTGGGAAGGTGGTGCCTAGAGAAGCTTGCCCAGGTCGCAGGCTGTCACAGCTCAGGGAGTCTGGGGCAGCCACAGGGCCCAAATGAGACAGATGGGCATCCCTTCCACCAGGCACAGGCCCCTCTCATGTCCCCGGGCCAAGGCATGGGGGACAGGAGGTCCCAAGCACACTCAGTTGTGTCAAGTTTCTTTAACCTCAGAAGGTTGCGGCTCACTGCTGACTGATGTCCTTCTTCCACAGGGTACAGCATCAGGTCAACAGAAGGAGCTGGCAAAGCAGCTTTTCCTTCCAAAAAGGACATGTGGCTGCGAGGAGCCTGTGAGTTGAAATCCGTAACAATCCTCAGCTCCATCTGACAAGCAGGAAGGCTCCTGCGCCAGCGGTCAGGCTATGGGGAGGCAAGACCCAGTCAGTGGGAGCCAAGAAGGGCACAAACCCTTAGCTGCCTCTAGAAAGGACAAAGGGCCCTTCATCTAATGTCTTGCATGGGCTGATTCTAAGGAGGAAAGCCCCAGGGAGGAAAGTTATGCAGGAACAGCCAGAGGTGCCAGCTCTCCAAAGTGGCTGACAAATCCCACGTCTACCAAAGGGATCACTCTATAGTGAGCCAAGCGGTAAGTGGTGGACCACTGGTCACCCACTGTAGGGTGGGTAAGAAGGACACCACCAGCGCTGACCCACCTCTAATATTACCACTGCTGACACTTCGGTGCATTTCCTGACAAACTGCTACACATTGATACAGTATCCTATATAATAAAAGGCTAATATGCAAATCGTCTGAACAGAGGAACAACCAGTTGCTATGATGCGCACTGACCACCAGGGGACAGACGCTCAACCTAGGAGCTGCCCCCTAGTGGTCTGTGTGCTCCCACAGGGGGAAAGCCACTCAGCCAGAAGCCAGGCTAATGGCTGGTGAGCGCAGTGGCGGTGGAGGGAGCCTCTCCCGCCTCCGCGGCAACACTAAGGATATCCGAGCACGGGGAGCAGGCCTAAACCATCAGTTGGACATCCCCTGAGGGCTCCCAGACTGTGAGAGGGTGTAGGCCAGGCTGAGGGACACCCCGAGTGCACAATTTTCGTGCACCAGGCCTCTAGAACATAAATAAATATTGGGTTAAAAACCAATCAGGCTCATTAGGACATGGCCATGGAGCTGCGTGTTGTGATATGGCTATGTTCATAGCTGCCTGTCCCAACACTGATGGTCCCATAACTGCCTGTAGCAATATTGGGCCACACCTAACTGCCTCTTGCAATATTGGAAGGCCTATCGCGGACATTGCCCAGCTTTCCCCGGTAGTGGCCATCCCTAGTTGCCTGTGGCAACATTGTCAGTCCCCATAGCTGTTTGTTGCTATATTTCTAAGTTTTACTTCTTGGTTCATGAATATATAAGAGCATGTCTAAATATATTGTTAGGTATAGATTACATGAGAAGGGACTGTCAACATTGAATTTCATGTATGGCTTGTTCGACATCTGCTTTACATTTTGGACTTTGCACACAATCACATGCATACATGTTCACTTTTGCCAATAAAGACCACGCTGCTTAACCACTTTCAACTGAACCTTGGAGTGGTTTTTCCAATAGGAACTTGAAGTTTACACTCTCATTCCTTCCCATGTGGTTGCCTTTGTGACCCGGTGCACATTTCCAAAATTTCTGGCTGAGGTTATATTTTGCAGCTGAGTAACTTGCTTTTCTCAGTGAAAAGCTAACTGGTTTGGTAATAATGATTATAAATGTTATTGAATGCTCACCTATATTAAGTATCATTTCATCTATATGGATTCATCTAATCTTGATAACCCTGTTATATAGACCCTATTATTGATATCATGATTATTAAAGGGTGTCCCAAAATTCACGCAAGAAGTAATTTTGATAGAAAACACAGGTTTATAATTAAAAATTGTAAATTTCTTATTGATTCATAAAGTATATAATATAGGGTTATGTATAGAATAGCATATCAGGTAAATGGCCTCCATGGCACATACGCACTCTTTTGTTGAAATTTTCCATGACCGTTTTGCATAAATGTGGCTGAATTTTGATGAGGGTCATTTTTATCTTGATGGCTTGGTTAATCAACAAAATTGTTGCATTTGGGGTTCAGAAAATCCACGAGTGATTGTTGAGAAACAAATGTATCCACAACGTGTCACTGTTTGGTGCGGATTTTGGGCTGGAGGCATCATCGGACCATTTTTCTTCGAAAATGCGGCTGCTCAGGAAATAACAGTTAATGGTGCTTGCTATCGTGACATGATAATCCAGTTTACCAGATATGCTATTCCACACATAACCTTATACTGTATACTTTATGAATCAATAAAAAATTACAATTTTTAATTATAAACCTGTGTTTTCTATCAAAATTACTTCTTGCGTGAATTTTGCGACACCCTTTATCTTTAACATATGGACAAAACTGAGACAGACAGGTTAAAAACTCACCCAGGAGCACACAGCAAGTAAAAAGAGCAAAAATAACTGGCCAGTATGCTCAGTGGTTGAGCATCCACCTATGAACTCAGGAGGTGATGGTTTGATTCCTGGTCAGGGTACATGCCCAGGTTGCAGGCTCAGTCCCTAGTGTGGGGCCTGCAGGAGGCAGCTGATCAATGATTCTCTCTAGTCATCGATGTTTATATCTCTGTCTCCCTCTTCCTTTCTCTCTAATCTCAATAAAAATATATTTTTAAAAAATAAAATGAGCCAAAATACAAACTCAGGAAGTCTGGTTGTAAGGCCTGTGCTCTTAATCACTAAATTGTTACCATTGTGTTGTTTTCTACATTTTCTAAAAGAAAAATCTTTAACAACTTGTATTTTAAAACAATGAAAGAAAAGTTAGCTGTCTAGACAAAAAAGACTAGCTAGATCCAAAAGAAATTATGGTTTAATGAACAGAAAACCAATTTTATAGCCAGAAGGATCTGGAATTGTCTTTGGAGTATTGACAATTGCTGTTCACTGGATATCCAAGTGCTTTCCTACATTTTCTAGGCTCCTGGTAATCCTATATAATAAAAGGCTAATATGCAAATTGTTGCCTCAGGAGTTCTACTGACTGGAGTTCTACTGATCGCTATGACATGTGGTGACCACCAGGGGGTGGTGCGGAACAAAGGAAGGCCCCAGCCAGCAGCCAGAAGGCCCCAATTGGCCCCGATCGCTGGCCAGGCCTAGGGATCCTACCCATGCACAAATTTCGTGCACCAGGGCTCTAGTAGTTAATAGTTAAGACCTTGTAACTAGTTCTGACCATGGGGTGCTAATGGAAGTGATGCGAGCCATTTCAGGACTGACTCTCCAGGTCCCTGTTCATCTTCCATGGTGCTGAAGAAGGCCACTTGGCCCACATGCTGCAGCTATATGATGGTAAAGCCTCAGTCAGCCTGGATCCTGAGTAATGGTAAGGAACAGAGTCCCTCATAAGCCCATTTGGATGTGAATCATGAGTAACAAATAACTGTAACTCTCAGTGGCTTTTTTGTGTTAAGCCACTGAGAGTTAAAGACTTCTTTGCTTCTGATATTTTATGGCTAATATAGCCCCAGATTTTTACCAGGCTTTCTATGTGTTCATGGAAAAGGTGTTTGACTTTCTGAGCCTCATTTTCTTATTTTTAAAGTATGAACACTAATGCTTTCTTGGTTGACAAGCACTCTTGGAGTGCTTGGCAAATAGGAGCTGCTCAATAAATGGTAACTATTATAATTATTCAGTATTATACTACGAGAAAGTAACAGGAAAGCTCAAATGACATAGTGTATAGAGAACATGAAAGACAACTTTATTAGCGGAGCTAATATTGGATTCTTGTGCATGGCTTTTAAGTATAAAATAGCTAAAGAATGTTCCAATACAATGCATAAAAAGGGTAATAATTTGTACCATTTTATAAATATCTCTTATGTTGTCATTCAGCATCTACATGCCTATCTATTGTTAACTGTAACTCAGTTTTCCATGGGACTCTTTCTCTAGTTTCATTCTCAACCAACATGCTTCAGGTGGGGCTCCAGAATCAGGTTCCAGAATGGAACATGTGACTTAAGGCTTTGTCAATTATCACAGTTCTGGAAAGAAACTTGATGATAGGTATTAAATAGTCTAAAATTTTTCTTGGTTTTAACCCAATAATCCACTTACAGAAATTTATCCATAGAAAATACTTATGGATGTATGAAAGGATTTATCTTCAGTATTGCTTTTATTTGATGTATCCTCTCCCCAAAACCCTTAAACTACAATAATAGGGAATTAAACACATTATGATTTATAAATAGCTTACATACAGTGAAATACCATACATACAACAATTTTAAAGGCTATTTAGTAGGGAACGACTTAGTTGACATAGAGTTGAATGGAAAAAAAAGTACAAGGTGTTCAAGATTTTATTAAAGTTTGTACTGAAAAAATGACATTCATAGTTACCATAATTCCAATTATGTGTGAAGTGTTCATGATGTATCATGTGATTAAGAAAAAATGGATTACAATTGTAATTTTATATAAAATTATACTTCGAGGTGATATTGGAACTCTACACATTAGATGTGAATAATGATTATTTCTGAAAGCTTGGATTATGAATGATTTTAATTCACCATTTATGTTTTCCTATATTTACTGATCTTTTTCTCTTAAAATTTAATTTTAAATACACAAGTAATAGCACATATTCATTGTAATAAAATATTCAAACAACATGGAAGTATAAAAAAGTGAAAGTCTGCTTTTTATAGCATTTTCCTTAAGCACCCAAATGTTGATGCTCACTAGGTATAGTTAATTTGGAGGTATCTTTCCAGAACCCTTTCTGCTGATTCAGGAACCCTACCCTGCATTCTCCGCACCATCCTACAGTTTGCAGGCCACAGAGGGGCTATGACGTGTGCTGACCACCAGGGGGAGCTGCTTTTAGACATTTCTCCTGAGCTCCCTGGATGCAGTGCTCTGGTGAATGTGGGCCTGCTGAAGGGCTTTCAGTGTCCCCTGGCTATGCCAAGGGAAAGCCCCTCCCTGGGAGATCCTCTGACCCTCCCCTCCAATTTGCTGACCCTAATATTGTGCCCTTTGCTTCTCTCCTCCTCCTCCTCTTTCAGTCAGAAATGCTTCCACCTCCACCTTAGTGTGGGTAGTACCCCCTACATTTTTATACCTTTGGATTTTGAAAATTTTAGGCTCCGTTGGCCAAGCTTTGGTTTATAAAGGAATTCTTAGAATAATAGAATTCATTCTCAATAAATCTTGGCTTTCAAGATTTTATTTCTCCTCTCCTTTACAGTGGAGTGTGTACCAGAGAGCCCATGTTGGGTGACTTGGATTAAGCATCTTTTGTTCCACTTGCTGACCACTTAAATGGGTAGGTAACATTGGCATCTTCATCCTTGCTGGTTCCAAGTTGTGCTCAAATATCAGAGGATGTCTAAATGTAGGTTTAGTATCTTAAAAAGTTTTCTCCTTATCTCAGTTGAAGGATAGGGTATTTATTTATTTATTTATCTATTCTCTTTAGTGTAGTTTATTTTCTTTATCTTTTAAATTATATGCTGCTGAAACAAATTTTCTATGGAGGTCTCTGAATACAAGGCTACCAAGTTATGTAGATATGGCAGTTTCAGCTATAAAAAAAAGGAAAGAAATCACTTCTCTCAGTTATTTAAAAACCATAAAATAAGCAAGGATAGGAATGATTTTCTATGTGTGGGAGAAGCCAGAGCAGGCAATCTTTGCTTTAGGAAATATAGCTCTAGGTTTTGACATAAAAACAATGCCCTTGTAAATCTCAAGGGCAAATTCGCCACAAGATAGTCATGGGGATATCGTAATTTGCATTCGTCCCTTCTCCCTGAAGAGGTTATTATAGAACAAGAATTATTTTGCAAATGTCATCAGAAAGGTGTAAAAAAAATAATCTCCCCCTCTGGGTAGAAGATAATAAAAGACTAAGGGATCCTGGTGGATTTTTCAGCTAACAAAGGGTACAACCCTTCTCTCAGAGCAAGAAAGAGTACAGCAAGGTTATGCTTCCTTTGTATGAACCTGCTGTTTTTATTTTATAGTTATTAAGCCTTTCTTTCATTCTCAAGCTCTTGTGGAACATGCAGAAGAAGCAATTTTCAAAATGGGTTAAATTTTAGGTGAAAAAATTTTGCTTTCAAGTAGCTTACCCCTTAAAAGAGAAAAAAAATAATTAGATGCAGGTGGCATAGAACAACTTACAATGTTTTTGTGGAGACTGGAAATGGGCAGTATGACTGGGCTTAAGAAATGTGTTTACTCACTTTTTCTTTCATTTATTTCCTTAATCCCACAGGACATTTCAAGGCAGCATGACCAAGAACCAGTCTAAAGGTAAAGAGATTTCCAAGAGGGGAAAGAGAAGTCTTTACTTTTGAAAGATGGGAATTTTTTTTCCACATATATGAAAAAGAGTAGAAGAATAGACAGAGGAGAGCGTGGGAGTAAATTAGAAGCAGAAACGTCTGCTTGATTTAAAGAAGCAAATGACAAGTGCAAGAATAGTGAGCACGGTTTCTCATATTTATATACTCATGTAGGTTCAGCTCTACAAAGTAAAGAAATTATAAACATATGCTCTGGTGGTACATTTTAGTTTATGATTTTCTCCCCATAAAATCCCATATACCTTAAATGATGTGTGCTTTACTATAGGGTCATATAGTTTTCATTGTGTAAGATCCTGGAGGCATAGGAGTTTGAAAGTGAAAACTAGCTGTTTATATTTGATAAAAAATTCAGTGGTGAGAAATGGAGATTTAAACATCCAGAAATGAATCTATTCAGAACTAAATTTTATTCTCATAGCTATGAAGCAATGATTTTTTTTTCTTCTTCCCTGTGCTGAAAGCCTACCTTAGAACTAATTTCCAGGGCTACTTGAAGCTCAAGCCCCAATCCCTGATTGCATTAGTGAATTTCATACACTCGCCCACTTGTCCAGAATACAAATGCAGACTCATGTGGCAATGTTGCCCTGTGCTTTATACATGGCTTTTTCACACAAAGCACAGGTCAGCCTACTGGTTGGAAATGTGTGTGGTCAGTGATCTCAGAATAAACTGCTGTTGTACACAATAGCCCTCTCAAGCACATTCATTCTAGTTAGGACCTCTGGACAGAGTGGAGGTCAAGTAGAGTTAAAAGGTCAAGGGGCTCTTAGTCAGAATTCACTGCTTTTGTTCTTTCACATGCTGTCACTGGTCCCTGCTCCGAAACAGCAGAAATAATGAGCATATGTGCTTGTCCTAAACCCTTGATGTTTTACTAACTGTAGGGCACATGCAAGGCTTCTCAGCTGACTCTAAAGGTATCATTCAAGTTGAACCTGAATTTCCATGACTCTAAGGTACTTCCCAGTACACAAGTTACAGGAATTTGAAAGTCACAGACTGTTAGGTTACTGAAATGAATGGATAACAGAACAAGGCCCATGGCTCTACAGATTCAGATATAGTACAGGTCACGCAATGACTGCTGGGCTTTATTTTACCAAGAATCAAGAACACAGCCAGCATAGTGATGGTGAGAGAGGGCTAGATTCAGAGTTAAGTAGATCTTATTTCTAGTTTTGTTTCTAGCACTTTTAAGTTATGATGCCTGAGCCAAGAAACTTCATATTTTTGAGACTTAAAACTTTACCTTTGGGGGGAGGGATAACTTTTTTCTGTCAATTTAACCACTCTGTTCAGAGAGAGAAAGAGAGAGAGAGAGAGAGGGTGAGAGAGAGAGAGAAATACTTTTCTAAAATTCAAATGTGACCATGTCATATACTGCTTTTAGTATTCCGAGGTGTTATTTAATGCTGAAGGATAACTTAAATTCCTAAGAAAGGCAAAGTGAGGCACTGGTGAACATTTATTGAAGAGTCAAGTAAATAAATGATTCAATGAGATGACCAGGTAAGTGGAACCAGTAATGGTGGGAGAGCATTTTTGAACATTTGATATGTGCTTGATGTTTTGTTGTTCATATCACCATCTCAATGAAGCCTCACAATAACATCACACTTATTTCTAATGATATTCTTAGCCCTGCTATTTTGTGATGCCTGGCATTTAGTTCACCAATGTTTGTTATTATTAATATTAATGAGTGGGAGCTGATACCATCTTGTAAAGGAGAGCAGTGGAGACCAGGAGCACAGCCACACAACTACACTGCCTGACCTTGGACACCACTCCCAGACCTGTGCAAGGAGCCACTTGCCAGCCACAACCCAAGTGGAGCCACCACCATGCCCCAGCAGTGAGAGGCACGGATCTGGCAGGCTCCCAGACATCTTCAGTGAGTGCACACCAAAGAGACCTTAGCCCATGCTTCAGGACCCTGCGCTGTGAGTGCAAGCCAGCAATACCCCACTCCTCACCCTCATCCCCAACCCCCGAACGGAGCTACCACCTGGCACATGCCTCCATCCCTGACCCCAGAACAGAGCCACCACCCAGTGCGGTGTGCGCTTCATCCACAGCCCCAGGACAGAGCTGCCGTCAGGAGCATACTCCGTCCTTGACACCAGCACATTCTTCCCCCCAGCACATGCTCCATCCCTGACTCCAAGATAAAGCTGTTATCTGTCAAGCTCCATGCCCAGCCCTGGTGTTCCCAACCACAGGTCACAGGACTGTGCTACAGGTCACAGGACTGTGCTGCAAGTGCACTGCTACCTTGGGTGCCAGGGCCACACAGTGAATTGCATGCCAGAGGGCTCTGGGCCCCCTAGGGAGTCACACACCAGAGGAACTGTGCTTCCACCCCCACCCCAGTATCTGAAGTGGACAACAGAGTGACCAGAGCCATGAGAGAAGGGGGTAAAACTCAGAGCAGAGACAATAAAGGGGTGAAACTCAAGGCAGACCCAGCCTCCAGACTAACGAGTCCTGGATCATTGGACCGCTAGGTACTTCAACCTCTCTGATCACAGGCAGGGTGCCCAGGGCCAGAAAGAGACACAAAAAATGGGGGGACAACGTAGCTATCCCCAAAGGAAAGAAAAAGGGAAATTGCCAGAAAAGGAACTAAATAAAATAGAGGTAAGAAGTATATCAGAGAAAGAATTCAGAGTAATGGTTATAAAGGTGCTCAACCATCTGGATGTAAACTTCATTAACATATGTAAGAATCAAGTGGAAATGAAGAGTGATATAGCTGCAATAAAGAAAAAAATGGAAGGTTTCAACAGTAGACAAGAAGAAGCTGAGGACTGAATCAGCGAGTTAGAACACAGAGTAGAAAAAACCCAATCTGAACAGCAATTGGAGAAAAAATTAAAAAGCAGAAGGAGAGTTTAAGGGAGCTTTGGGACAACATGAAACAAAGCAACATCTACATAATAAGGGTTTCAAAAGGACAAGAAGAGGATCAAGAATTAGAAAATCTATTTGAAGAAATAAGGACAGAAACTTCTCTGACTTGGGGAATAAAAAAATCACACAGTCACTGGTAGTCCCAAACAAGATGAACCCAAAAAGACCCACACCAAGACATGTCGTAATTACAATGGAAAATGTTAACAACAAAGAAAGAATCTTAAGGGCTGCAAAACAGAGACATAAAGCTACCTACAAGGGATCGCCCATTAGACTATTAAGTGATTTCTCAACAGAAATACATAGGCCAGAAGGGAATGGAAGGAAGTATGCAAAGCGATGCAAAGCAAGGGCCTTAATCCAAGAATACTTTTTCCAGCAAGGCTGTCTTTCAAAATTAAAGGGGAAATCAGCTTTGCAGACAAAAAAAAAAAAAAAAAAAAAAAAAAAAAAAAAATATAAAAAACCCCCCTAAGGAGTTTATTACCACCAAGCCAGCAATGCAATAAATGCTAAAAAGACTGTTGTAAAAAGAAGAAATAGGAAGGAAAGAAGTAACATGGGCATAAAGAAAAAAAAAATGGCAACAAACAAGTACTTAAGCTTAAAGGTAATAACCTTAAACATAAATGGATTAAATGCTCCAATCAAAAGACATAGGGAGGCTGAATGGAAAAGAAAACATGACCCATATATATGCTATCTACAAGAGACCCACCTCAGAACAAAGGACTCAACATAGACTGAAAGTGAAGGGATGGAAAAAAAAATGTTTTCAAGCAAAAGGAAATGAAAAAAAAAAAAGCTGGGGTAGCAATACTTATATCTGACAAAATAGACCTCAAAGTGAAGTCCATAACAAGAGATAAAGAAGGCCACTTCATAATACTAAAGGGATAGACACAACAAGAGGATAAAACCCTAGTAAACATATATGCACCCAATACAGGAGGTCCCAAATACATAAAAAAAACTCCTGGAAGATATCAAGGGAGAGATTGACAACAATACAATCATATTAGGGAACTTTAATACTCCATTGACATCACTGGATAAATCTTCTAGACAAAAAATAAATAAAGAAAAAGCAATCCCAAGGAACTCACCAGATCAGATGGAACTAATTGACATCTTCATAGCATTTCACCCCAAAGCTACGGAATATACATTTTTCTCAAGTGTATACAGGACATTTTCAAAGATAGACCACATATTAGGACACAGGCTAAGTCTCTTTAAATTCAATAATATTGAAATCATATCAAACATCTTCTCAAATCACAAAGTCATAAAATTAGAAATCAACTACAATAAAAACAATAAAAAATCAAACACTTGCAGGCTAACTAGCATGATATTAAATGATAATTGGGTTATCAAAGAGATGAAAGAAGAAATAAAAAACATCCTAGAAACAAATGAAAATAAAAACACAACAATCCAAAATCTATGGGACACGGTGAAAGCAGTCCTGAAAGGGAAGTTCATAGCCCTACAGGCCTACCACAAAAAAAAACAAAAAACAAAAACAAAAACAAAAACCAAAAAAAAACACAAGAAAAATGGTAATAAATTATCTAACCCTACAACTCAAAGAATTAGAAAGAGAGCAACAAGAAAATCACAGAGGAAGTAGAAGGAAGGAAATAATAAAGATCAGAGCAGGAATAAATGACATGGAGACAATAAATAAATAAATAAATAAATAAATAAAAGAAATCAATAGAACCAAGATCTGGTTCTTTGAAAGGATAAACAAGATTGATGAAGCTCTAGCCAGGCTCACCAAGAAGCAGAGAGAGTGGACCCAAATAAACAAAATCAGAAATGAAAGAGGCGAAATAACAACAGACCCACAGAAAAAGAAAGGATTGTCAAAAAATACTATAAACAACTCTATCCCAAAAAACTGGACAACCTAGAAGAAAGGAACATATTCCTAGAAAAATTTGACCTTCTAAAACACTATCAGGAAGAATAAAAAAATCAGAATAGGCTGATAACTATGGAGCAAATTGAAGCATAATCAAAAAACTTCCAGCAAACAAAATCCCTGGGCCAGATGGCTTCACAGAAGAGTTTTACCAAACATTCAAAGAAGAACTAAAACCTGCTCTCCTCAGACTAGTCCTAAAAATTCAAGAGGGAGGAGTGCCACCAAGCTCTTTCTATGAAGCCAGTATTACCCTAATCCCAAAACCAGATAAAGACACTACCAAGAACGAAAATTACAGGCCAATATACCTGATGAACATAGATGCTAAAATCCTCAACAAAATATTAGCAAATAACATCCAACAATACATTAAAAAGATCATACTCCAAGACGAAGTGGGATTTATTTTGGGGATGCAAGGCTGGTACAATATCTGCAAATCAATAAACATGATATATCACATAAACAAAGTGAGAAATAAAAATCACACGATGCAGAAAAAACACTGGTCAAAATCCCACACCCTTTTTTATAAAAACTCTCAGCAAAGTTGGAATAGAGGGATCATACCTCAACATAATAAAAGCTTTATATGACAAACTACAGCCAACATCATACTCAATGGGCAAATAATAAAACCATTTCCCCTAAGAACAGAAACAATAGAGGAATGCCCACTTTCACCACTCCTGTTCGACATAGTATTGGAAGTGCTAGCCATAATGATCAGACAAGAAGAAGAAATAAAAGGTATCCAAATTGGAAAAGAAGAAGTAAAACTGTCATTATTTGCAGATGACATGATATTGTACATAAACAAAAAAAAAAACTAAAGACTCCCTCAAAAAACTACTAGATTTAATAAATGAATTTGGCAATGTAGCAGAATATAAAATTGACACCCAGAAATCTATGGTATTTTTAGACACCAATAATGAACTCACAGAAAGAGAAACTAAAAGAACAATCCCATTTACCATTGCAACAAAAAAATTAATATACTTAGGAGTAAACTTAACTAAGGAGGTAAAAGACCTATACTCAGAAAACTACAAGATGCTTAAAAAAGAGATAGAGAAGATATAAACAGTGAAAGAATATACCATTTTCATGGATTGGTAGAATTAACATCATTAAAATGTTCATACTACCCAAAGCAATCTATAGATTCAATGCAATCCTCATTAAAATACCAATGGCATATTTCAGACCTAGAACAAACTCTCCAAAAATGTATATGGAATAAAAAAAGATCTTAAATAGTCGCATCAATCATGAGAAAAAAGAACAAAGTTGGAGGGATCACAATACCAGACAACTAGTTATATTACAAAGCCACTGTTCTCAAAACTGCCTGGTACTGGCACAAGAACAGACATATAGACCAATGGAACAGAACAGAGAACCCAGAAATTAACCCAATCCATTATGTTCAATTAATATTTGATAAAGGAGGCAGGAGCATACAATGAAGTCAAGACAGTCTCTTCAATAAGTGGTGTTGGGAAAATTGGACAGATACTTGCAAAAAAAATGAAACTTGACCACTAACTTAAACCATACACATAAATAAACTCAAAATGGGTAAAAGATTTATATGTAAGTCTAGAGGCCCAGTGCATGAATTCGTGCACCAGTGGGGTCCCTCGGCCTGGCCTGCGGAATTGGACTGAAACCAGCTCTTCGACATCCCCAGAGGGGTCCTGGATTGTGAGAGGGTGCAGGCCAGGCCAAGGGACCACACAAGTGCACAATTAGGACTGGGGATAGACGGCAGAGGTTGGCCAGCCGAGGAGGGACCGTGGAAGGGCTCTAGGTCATGTTTGGCTCATCTCACTCAGTCCCAGTTGGCCAGACCCCAGCAGCAAGCTAACCTACTCATCATTATGTCTTCCCCCTGGAGGTCAGTGCATGTCATAGCAAGCAGTTGAGCAGCCTTAGCATGTCATTAGCATATTATGCTTTGATTGGTTGATCGGCCAACCAGTCGACTGGAAACTTAGCATGTTAGGCTTTTATTATATAGGATGGGAAAACATAAAAATCTTAGAAGAATTCATAGGCAGCAAAATATTAGACATATCTCATAGCAATATCTTTACAGACATATCTCTCAGGACAATGGAAACTAAGGAGAAAATAAGTGGGACTACATCAAAATAAAAAGCTTCTGCACAGCAAAAGAAACCATCAACAAAATAAATAACAAGAAAGCCCACTGCATTGTAGAACATATTTGCCAATGTGACATCCGATAAGGTTTTAATCTCATATAACTTAACAAAAGGAAGATAAACAAACCAATCAAAAGGTGGGCAAAGGACCTAAATAGACACTTCTCAAAAGCAGACATACAGTTGGCCAAGAGGCATATGAAAAAATGCTCAAAATCACTAATCACTGGAGAGATGCAAATCAAAACAACAATGAGGTACCACCTTACACCGTGAGAATGGCTATTATCACCAAATTAATAAATGACAAGTGTTGGCAAGGATTTGGAAGGGAACCCTAGTACACTGCTGGTGGGAATGCAGATTGGTACAGCCTCTGTGGAAAACAGTATGCACTTTCCTCAAAAATTTAAAAATGGACTTGCCATTTGACCCAGTAATCCTACTTCTGGGAATATACCCCAAGAAATCAGCAACACCCATCAGAATTAATATGTATATGTATACAGATATACTAGTAAATCCAAGCTACGGAGTACTTTGAGGTGGTTAAAAAAGGTGAGGTAAACTTATGTGTACCACAGGGAAATTTGTCTATGGCCTTTTTATTAAATGAAAAAAAAGAGAAGAAAGCACATTATATAATGACTAGAGGCCCGGTACATGAAATTCATGCACGGTGTATTCCCTAGGCCTGGCTAGTGATCGAAGTGCAAGCATCTGGTGTGGAAGGGAAGGTACCAGCTGACTTCTGGGCACTGGGCAGCACTTGGGCCCCCAGGCCCCCAGGTGCTCCCCTTCACCTGAGTCATTGGGCCCCCTCCATGCTCCCTCAGTGCCTGGGAGACAGGTGGCGGCCCTGTCCCCGCTGCTGCCTCTGGTCACCATCTGTGGGGCAATAGGTGGGATAATCGGGCCCTGCTCGCATCCGCCTTGGCCTGGCACCACCCGCTCACTTGTTCTACCATTCTGCTGCAGTCCCGCTCTCATTGGGGCCCATCGGGGTTGGCAGCGCCTCCACTACCGTCCACTGCCAGCGCGGTGTTGCCAACGCCTGCCGCCATGTTCCACGCCTCCCCTGGTGATCAGCGCACATCATAGCAAGTGGTCAAACTCCCAGTTGAACTCCAGGTCGAGGGGACAATTTGCATATTAGGCTTTTATTATATAGAATTGCATTTATATTGTTAAGAAATATGTACATTTAGAAATGCATAGAATTGGGTCTGGAAATACACATACAAAACTCAATAGTGTTTTCTGAAAAGTCCAATTGAGTGGTAATGAATTGTGGGTGAGAAAGATATTTAATTTTTACTTTAATAACCTTAGCATTATATAACATTTCAATAACAAACATGTATTTTGAAAAAAAATTATTTTAATTGAATCATCTATATTCTAAGCATGAGGGAAAGACATACTATAGTGATTATTCTATTACTAGAGGCCTGGTGCATGAAATTCGTGCACTCGTGGGAGGTCCCTCAGCCCGGCCTGCACCCTCTTGCAGTCCGGAAGCCCTCAAGGGCTGTCCAATTGATGGCTTAGGCCCACCTAAGCCATCAGTGGGACATCCTTAGCGCTGCCACGGAGGCAGGAGAGGCTCCCACCACCACTGTTGTGCTCGCCAGCAGTGAGCCTGGCTTCTGGCTGAGCAGTGCTCCCCCTATGGGAGTGCACTGACCACCAGGGGCAGCTCCTGCATTGAGTGCCTGCCCCCTGGTGATCAGTGGGTTTCATAGCAAACAGTCATTCCGTTGTTCAGTCAATTTGCATATTAGCCTTTTATTATATAGGATGTCCTCTGCTTTAGCTAGAGATGAATTGTCAATTAATATTGCCTTGAAAAAAGATTATAGAGAAAAATATTAAAAATACATAGGCTTCATTTATTATAGTCTAGAAAACATCAGGTATTGCTCACATTCTGGTATGTAACCTATTAAAGCCAGCTGTATAAACAGGGGAAACCATATCATTGCCTTCACTATGGAATTCAAAGCCACCAGCACCTTACTTGGCACTCCATGGGTACATAAATTATTTCCAGATTCCTCGAAATTAGTGGTTCTCAACCTGTGGGTCGTGACCTCTTTGGTGGTCAAGCAACCCTTTCACAGGGGTTGCCTAAGACCATCCTGCATATCAGATATTTACATTATGATTCATAACAGTAGCAACATTACAGTTATGAAGTAGCAACGAAAATAATTTTATGGTTGGGTCACAACATGAGGAACTGTATTTAAAGGGCCAGAAGGTTGAGAACCACTGCTCTAAATGCTTTGACTTTCTTATGTTTCTTTTAAATCATATAGAAAGGCAAATTCTAGAAACAAGTTTCTACTCTCCATCTCAGTCCCTTGTTTTTGTTGAACATGTACTAGTAAGAGTCCTTCAGCAATAACATCAGGATTTTACTCTACCATGAATTATCTTCTGACTCAGTTTCTTCTCCACGAAAAATAAATTAAATTTCTAAAAATATGGACCTTAGCACTTATTACAATATATTAAATCTTTTTTATAACTTGAACTTTTATTAATAAGTTATGTGCACTTTAAAACACATCTGTATTTACTTATTTTCTAATTCCCAGAACCTGCATACAACGGGGTTCATAGTCAATACCCAATTAAGTGTTTAGAAAATAGATAGCTTTAGTTATGGAGTTAGGATGCCACATGCAAGATGTTACAGTAAGCTCTCTGAGGGCTCTGAAGCTGAAGCAGGCATGGATGCTCCCTCTAGGAAAATATGTGAAACACATACAAATAAGTATAATGCTAAGAAGAAAGTGATGAAGATCATGAGAGGAATTTAGAGAAAATGCTAGCTGTTCCCTCCCCCTAAAAGATTAAACAAAACAAAACAAAAAACAACTGAGCAGTGGTAAATGATATAGGCTCAATTTATGAAGTTTAAAAATAAGAATAAGTTAAAACAAAGAAAAATTAAAATTAACAGTTTTAAAAATAGATAAAAATTAACAAAAAGTAAGTATTAATGAAATGACGTTAGTTAGCAGAAAAAACACATAACTCCTTGTGAAGCAAATTATTCTCTGCATATAGGATTTCTTTGTTTCTCTTTGAAGCCAGATTAGATTCAGATCCTGAAATAGAGTACTGAATTTGAGTGTCTGTTAAGATTATATGTTAAATAAAGAACATTTGTAATCGGTAATAACAACAACAAAAAAGAGCTATGTAAATGAAAGTAATAGAGTTTCCTTCTAATCTTTGGTTAAATCAATCATATCTTTCCTGGGTTTCAGAGCTTCCCAGCTGGTGGGCAGAGCACACTGGTGAGTTGCAGAGAGGTTGCAGGTGTATTGACATTGACCTCAGGCAGCCCTCGAGGCCCGTTCCTCACCAGCCATGACCAGGCTAGCTCATTCATCCCAGAGATGTTCTTAGAGCGCTATGATATAAAAAACATTGTTCTAATGTTATTTAAAATCTTCTTTCTTTCACATAAGCCAACTTTTTGATAGATGCCTCCTACAGAGGGTATTGTAATTGAAGGGAATGGCAGCAAAACAAAATAGGAT
Organism: Myotis lucifugus; assembly: GCF_000147115.1. Taxonomy (NCBI): domain Eukaryota; kingdom Metazoa; phylum Chordata; class Mammalia; order Chiroptera; family Vespertilionidae; genus Myotis; species Myotis lucifugus. The sequence continues at coordinate 848,966 of NW_005871212.1, read as the reverse complement.
ATGATGTTTATGAATTAATAATTTTTAACAATTTAAAATTATCTGTGCCCTTAAAGAAGTGACTTAATCTCTTTTATCCTTGGTTTGCTTGTCCATAAAACAGATAAAATAATATCTGCCAAGACTACTTTCACATGATGGTTACAAATATAAAATAAAATAAAGATATAAAAGTGCTTTGAACACTATGTTAATAAATTATAAGGTTGTCAATGCAAGTTTATACTCCTCCCCCCCCATGGAATAGAAATCACTTTACATACATCATCCTGTTAATTCTGAGAAATGAGAAAATATTATAAGTGAAAATTATGCAGGACTAAAATGAAATTTAACTGGAATATGGCTCATATGCCTTCTATTTCAATTGACATTATCTGATACTATTTGAATTATACACTTGCACCAAGTTAATATTCAAGTTCAACATTAATATCCAGCTTTTGGGTATGTGACCATATGGTTTCCAAATACTATTTTCGCCTGTGTGTTCCAATATTACATGTTTCAATTTATGGTGCAGTATATAGAACTTGTGTTCATATATGTAAGATGTTATTAATGTTGATGATGATGATGGTGGTGCTGGTGGTGATGATGGTGAGGAGGATGGTGATAATAAAAATCTTTTACATTTGACTAAAATTTTATAACTTTAAAACCCTTATATTTTCTAGTGCAACATTTATAAAAGTGATTATACAAGTTCCATGTAGGCTATTAAGTTTGGGAACTGAGAAGTTAATGATTTTCATTTGTACTGGACTTTTAGAGATTTAATATTCCTAGAGGTTTTTATTGTACATTGTCAGAGGTAGATGTCATATACAGAATTTCCTATAGGAACATTTCATCCCTTCACCCCAAAACATCAAATGGACTATTGAGTATTTAGTGGAATATATTTTCTTATACTCTCATCTACTGTACAGATACATAGAACCTAATCGTGGAGGTGACCTTGATCACATGTCATCTAATTCAATGAGCAGATAGGAATTTGAAGATCAGAGAAGTTAAATAACATCTTTAAGGCTACATAGGAAATTAGTGGTAGAGAAAAAATTATAGTCCAAACTTCTCAACCTGAGGTTTTATGTTTTTTCATTACATCATCTAAGATGTAAGAATATTCCCAGACTTCCTTTATCTCTGCTGAGTCTCTAAGTTAATCAGGCCATACTTTTCCCTTATCACATGTTCATAGACTCACACCTTTCATTTCTGGTATCAGGGATTCAAAAGTTATCTCCATGACCTCCAGGCTCTCTGGCTTCAAGGACCTCTCCATGAATCATTTATCTTTATATGCATTCTGTAATGTGGTTTTATATATCTGTTTAACAAATGAGGAAACCAATATTCCAACAGATTTTCTCAAGGTCACACAGCAGTTTGTGACATGGACAAGCAGGGTTAGAGACTAAACAATGCCTGATTTCTAATTCTATTTTCCCACATTTTTGTATTTACCAAAGTATGGCTATTATTTATTGAACATCAGTGTCAGGAGTTGTGCTTAACCAAATACTTCAGTTATCTCATTTAATCTTTGCATTGGCAAATGAGTAAACTCTGTGTGATTAAAACACTTTCCAAGAAAAATTTCAGAACTAGCGAGCAGCCTTATAGGATTTGAATGCAAGTCTAAATTCAATATACTGCTCCACTGACCATCCTCTGCCAACTGTGATTTTTAATTAGCAAATAGGAAAAACAAAAATCGTAATAACATTTCAAGGATACAGTCCACAACCATGGGGCCACTTCAAACATCGGTGTAGTCAACAGTCTTTTCCTATTTGGGCAGCATGGCTGTCTCTCTCAAAGTCTGAAAAAACAGTTCCCAGTCTCACTTTTACTTTTAAATATAGTTTTATTGAACACAAAGAGAAAGGAAAACACCCTAGCTGTTAATTCAGGGATAGAGAGATAGAAACATCAATCACGAAAGAGACTCATTGATCAGCTGCCTCCTGTATGCCCACAGGGGGGATTGAGCCCACAAGCCAGGCATGTGCCCTGACCAGGAATCCAACTATGGCCTCCTGGTTCATCAGTTGATGCTCAACCAGTGAGCCATGCCAGCTGGGCCAAATTTTACTTTTTATTGACTTTTTAATCTTGAGCAAGTCACTCTGAACCTCAGTTTGCTTGCCTTTAATATATGACTATTGATGCCTACTATTTTATAGGCCATTTCTGAGACCTAGGAATCTGGAGAGTCAGATATGTTTGAGACTTATAAGAGCCTACTCTCTGAGAGAGGTGACCGACAAGCATTGCTAGGAATCAAGAGCTGGGGTGAAAATAAGCATTAGGTAGAGAGATGTGTTTGCTCAGTACATCTGTGAGGTAGGCATTGCTAACCAATAATGCAGAAGTGCATATAAACTATGCAGCATTCTATAAATATGACACACGTAACTAGAAGCAATGTGAGCAAAATCACGTTTACCAAATTTGCAATGTAAGAGGAAACATATTTTTTTAAAAGGCATGTTTATTTATTTGTTGTTGTTGTTGACAGATTAATTATTTTTGTGACTTGGTCTAGTTGAAACTGAAAGCCTCATTGAGTTAGGCATCAGCTAAACTGATATGAAGCATCCACTTTACAATATTTAGAGCACTCCTGGGAGTTTTGAAATTGTTTATATGCCATTTTTAAATGGAGGATTATGCAAAATGAGAGAAGAGATCATTTTTACAACTTCAGTCATATTACTGGGGGCTTTATGTTGATATTCAGAGATTGGTATTTTAATGAGTCATATAAAACTCTCCCCGTTAATGTTTATGACATATGTTTGTTACTGCAAGCTGTGTTTCTAGGAACTTAAATGCCTAAATGTTTCTAATACCCTAAAAGCCACGTGGGTGAAAACAGCCTGGAATATAAACAGGTTGGATCATGGGGCATAAAAACCAAAGCCTATTCATGCACAGCACTGAAGAAGGAAAAGCAGTACCCCAGCCTGAATAAATGAGATGCAGAAATATATTTCTGTTACTCAAGAGTAGTTTCCATTTAAAATATGTTGAATATTTCTAGCTAATCTTTGTACTGCTTAATGTAAAAATAGAGAAGTTGGGGGAGATAAAGTTAGAGAAGAAAGCCTCTGGCAAAATGAAAAATCATCTTTATTATAAGTCACACCTACTGTTTCTATGTTGTAGTTAAGTACTGTTTGAGCTGATGTTATAAATACTAATTTCCAACGATTTATAATCCTCAGCCCAGCCTGCACCCTCTTCAATCTGGGACCCCTCAGGGGATCCCCGGGACCGGGCCTAAACCGGCAGTCAGACATCCTTCTCACAATCCTGGACGCTGGCTCCTAATCGCTCATCTGCCTGCCTGCCTGGTCGCTTACTCCTCCCCCCCTGTGCCAGCCTAATCACCTCCAACTTCCCCCCCTGCCAGCCTGGTCACCCCCAACTGCACCCTCTGCTGGCCTGGCCACCCCTCACTAACCCCTCTGCCAGCCTGGTTGCCCCACGCAGCTGCTTGTTCAGTCGTTTGGTTGTCCCTCACTAACACCCTTGCTGGCCTGGTCATAGGCAGCCATCTTGTGAATGCATGAGGGTTAATTTGCATATTGCCTCTTTATTATGTAGGATTTTATTCTAGGGGCCCAGCGCACAAAATCGTGTGCAGGTAGGGTTCCTAGGCCTAGCCTGTGATCAGGGCCATCTTCTGCCTGCTTGCCAGTCCCCCGTCACTGCCACCCACCCCAGTTCTCCGTTTGCCATCTGGCGAACTGAGCCTGCGGGTCAAGGGGAAGGATCAAGAGGTTGGCCATTCTGCTTGCTTGCCAGTCCCCAATTCCACCTCACTGCTGCCACCCACCCTGGTTCCCTGTGGTTCCCCGTGGTTCCCCGTTCGCCATCCAGCTATCATCGGAGCCTGCGGGCCGATCATAGGGACTGAGAGGTGGTCCTGGTCCTTATTGTGGGAGGGACCGAGAGGTGGTCAATGCACCTCATAGCAACTGGTCGAGCGGTCATTCTGGTCGTTACACCGTTATGGTCATGGGGCTTTTATTATATAGGATTTTTTTTAGTTTTACTGTTGACACTATTAAAGATGTCCCCATTTTCTCCCCACCCCTGACCCCCTTCCCTCTAGCTATCACCATACTGTTATCTGTCTATGGGTTATGCATATATGTCCTTTGGCTAATCCCTTCTCATTCTTTCATCCTATTTGTCCCACCCACCTTCCCTCTGACATCTGTCACTCTGTTCCATGTATCCATGTCTCTGTTTTTATTTTGTTTGTCAGTTTATTTTGTTCATTAGACTCTACATATAAGTGAGATTATATAGTGTTTGTTTTTCTCTGACTGGCTTATTTGATTTAGTGTAATACTCTCCAGGCCTATTCATGCTACTGCAAAAGGTAAGATATTTGTTCTTCTTGATGGCTTCATAGTATTCCAATGTGTGAATGTACCATAGCTTTTTAATACACTCATCTACTGATG
>NW_005871212.1:783894-844301 GCF_000147115.1 Myotis lucifugus | reverse complement strand
TTTTAGCTATAACCGGTTTGGCTCAGTGAATAGAGCATTGGCCTATGGACTGGAGGGTCCTGGGTTCAATTCCGGTTAAGGGCATGTACCTTGGTTGCGGGCACATCCCCAGTAGGGGGTGTGCAGGAGGCAGCTGATCGATGTTTCTCTCTCATCAATGTTTCTAACTCTCTACCCCTCTCCCTTTCTCTCTGTAAAAAATCAATAAAATATATTTTTTAAAAAAGTCAGTTCCATTTTTAATGTCTTGAGGAACCTCCATACTGTTTTCCACAGTGGCTGCACCAGTCTGCATTCCCACCAACAATACACAGAGTTCCTTTTTTTCTACATTCTTGTCAGCATCGTTGTTTGTTGATCTATTGATGGTAGCCATTCTAGCAGGTGTAAGATATCTCATTGTGGTTTTAATTTGTATCTCTCTGATGATTAGTCACATTGAGCATTTTTTCATGTTTATTGTCCATCTGTATGTCCTCTTTCAAGAAGCATCTATTCAGGTTCTTTGCCCATTTTTAAATTGGATTGTTTGTCTTCTTGGTGCTGAATTGTATATGTTCTTTATATATTTTGGAAATTAACCCCTTATCAGATTTATTATTGACAAATATGTTCTCCCATACAATGTGTTCCCTTTTAATTTTGTTGATGGCTTCTTTTGCTTTGTAAAAGCTTTTTGTTTTGATGTAGTCCAATTTTTTTCTTTTAATTCCCCTGCTCTAAGAGACATGTTTGCAAATATAGTTATGAGAAATATCTGAGACTTTACTGCTGATGTTTCCTCCTAAGATTTTTATGGTTTTGTGACTTACATTTAAACTTTTAATCCATTTTGAGTTCATTCCTGTGTATGGTGTATCTTGGTGGTCTGGTTTCATTTTTTGCATGTTCATGTCCAATTTTGCTGACACCATTTATTGAATACACTTTCTTTACTCCATTGTATGCTCTTGCCTCCTTTGTCAAATATTAATTGACCATATAGGCGTGGTTTGAAATCTGGACTCTCTGTTCTGTTCCATTGGTCTATATGCTTGTTCTTATGCTAGTACCAGACTGATTTGATTACAATGGCCTCATATTATAGTTTGATATCAGGTATTGTGATACCTCCAACTGTATTCTTCTTTCTCAAGATTTCTGAGGCTATTCAGGGTATGCCTTGGCTTTATATAAAGTTTTGGAACTTTTGTTCTAGATCTGTGAAACATGCCAGTGGTATTTTAATAAGAATTTAATTGAATCTATAAATTGCTTTGGGTAATATGGACATTTTAATTATATTAATTCTTCCCATCTATGGACATGTATATACTTTCACTTATTTGTATGTTCCTAAATTTCTTTCTTCAATGTCTTATAGTTTTATGAATACAGGTCTTTTACCTCCTTGGTTAAATGTATCCCTAGGTACTTTATTTTTTGTTGTTGCAATAGTAAATGGCATTGTTTTCTTCATTTCTCTAATAGTTCATTATTGGTGTATAAAAATGTCATTGATTTCTGAATATTACTTTTGTATCCTGCTAGTTTGTCAATTTTACTTATTAGATCTGGTAGCTTTTTGGTGGAGTCTTTAGGGTTTTCTATGTACAATATCATCTCATCTGCAATTAATGAGTTTTACTTCCTCCTTTTCAATTTGGATGCCTTTCATTTTTTTCTTCTTGTCTAATTGCTGCAGCTAGAACTTTCAGTACTGTGTTGAATAAGAGTGTTGAAAGTGGACAGCCTATCTTTTTCCTGATCTTAAGGAAAACAATTTTAGGTTTTGCCTATTGAGTATAATGTTGCCTGTGGATTTTTCATATATGGCATTTATTACACTGAGGTATATTCCTTCAATTCCAACTTTTCTGAGAGATTTTATCATAAATGGGTGCTGGATTTTATCAAATGCTTTTTCTGCATCTACTGATATGGTCATGCAGTTTTTATTCTTCATTTTGTTTATGTAGTGTATCATGCTATTAATTTGCAGATCGTGTACCAACCTTGCTTCCCCAGAATAAATCCCATTGAATCATGGTGTATGATCTTTTTAAGTATTGCTGGATCCCATATGCTAATATTTTGTTGAAGATTTTAGCATGAAGATTATTTTCTGAAAGTACAAAATATTAATATCCTAATCTGCTAGCAACTAAAAATGTATCTTTTGGAGTTTATATACTATTGATAAGCAAATTCTCTTGGGAATGACTCACTCCAGTGAAGAAAAATATTAAAGCACTTATTCATGATATAGAATATAAAAAGTAAACATTAAAAATCTAGCATGAGTGGTGGGATTATCTTCCTTTCTTTTCTAATTCTTCTATCCTGTGATAACATTAATATTTCATGAAAATGGGAATGCAGAAATTATAGAGGATACTATGTGCATGTAGACCTATATGTTTATATGCATACGAGAGGCCCAGTGCACAAAATTCATGCATGGGAGGGGGGCGTCCCTCAGCTCAGCCTGTACCCTCTCCAATCTGGGACCCCTCAGGGGATGTCCGACTGCAGTTTAGAAATTGGACCTAAATCAGCAGTTGGACATCCCTCTCACAATCTCAGACTGCTGGCTCCTAACCGCTCACCTGCCTTACTGCTTGATTGCCCCTAACCACTGCTGCCTGCCAGCCAGATTGCCCCCTAACCGCTCTCTTGTCAGCCTGATTGATGCCTAACTGCTCCCCTGCCGGCCTGATTGCCTCCAACTGCTCTCCCTTGCTGGCCTGATTGCCCACAACTGCCCTTCCCTGACATGGCCTGCCTCCTCCACTGGGACCCAACTCCTCTGCATGAGGCAGTGGAGATGCCGGGGCCAACCTCCTCCGTGCCGCATGGAGCCATGGGACCCCCAGGCCTCACCACGTGGAGTGGCCGCTGGGCCCCGCCTCTGCTGGTGGTAGCCATCTTGTGGTGGCCATCTTCTAATGATGCCATGCACGAGGGCATGAGGACCATCTAGGCTTTTATTAGTATAGATTCTATAAAAATAATAGGTCCATACATGCTTATATTTTAGCCATAAATAATTACGGTTTGTATCAAGTTGTTTTGAGGATCAATTAAAGGAGTAAAAGGCCAAGCTGTTAATTCATTAGTTCACTATTTATTGAGTGCCTATTTTATACTAATCACTGTGCTAGATTCAAGATTAATCAATAACAGGCCCAAAATAAATTTAAAATATCACATTTGTATTTTAATTTAATGTATCATTAAAAAATATGTTATGATTGGCTTAAATCAATTTACTTTGTTGAATTCATCATTTTAATAGGGATGCAGGAGTAATGAGTGACATTTGAGAATGACTTTTTAATACAACTGAAGATATAAAGTACATCTTGCATTCAATCTAGCCAGTTAATCTGTGTCATTGATTTATGGTACAGTGAGCCAAACAGAGTGGTATTAACAAATATCACCAAAACAAGATTGAATGAAGAAATAGGAATTTTAATGATCAATTCAGTATAATAACAATAATAATACTCACTTTTTCCACATCCCACATTTATTTTAATGACTGTATTTATGAAGTTCAAACTCTATTTTGTGAATTAGTTCTTATATGCATAACAGCATAGGGAAGCTTTTAAAAAAGTTTAAAAATTTGGTAATGAAGTAAGAGAAAGTTTAAATATACACTGAGTGGCCAGATTATTATGACCACCTGACGTTTGTAGGCAAATTAGCTATAATTTCACTCTACAGTTGCTACAGGGCCAGACCATTATAAATAGGGAAGCGGGTTGTTTACTACGACAGAAGTGATTTTTTTTTCTGAAGATATGGGTAAACAATGCGATTTAACAGCCTTTGAACATGGAATATATACTGAGTGGCCAGATAATTATGACCACCCCATCAGTACTTCGTTGGGCCACCTTTTGCCTTCAATACTGCAGCAATTCTTCTTGGCATTGACTCCACAAGATGTTGAAAGGTGATGCGAGGAATCTGACACCATGCCTGATGAATAGCACTGTCCAGTTCTGTGAGATTTGATGGTTGTGGAACCAGCTGCCTGATGGCTCTTTTAACTTTGTCCCACAAATGTTCCATTGGATTGAGATCTGGTGATTGTGGGGGCCACCTAAGCAAGGTAAAGTTTCCCTCATGTTCTTGAAACCACTCCTGTACAATATGAGCACCGTGGCATGGCGCATTGTCTTGTTGGAAGAAGCCATCTCCATTGGAATACACCATCAACATGATAGGATGAACTTGATCAGCAACGATACTTAGGTATGTTGTGCTATTCAGACGTTGTTCCACACGAATTAAAGGGCCCAAATCATGCCAGGAAAACATGCCCCAAACCATAACACTGCCCCCACCAGCTTGAAGGGTTGTACTCATGCATGTGGGGTGCATGCTTTCATGCTGTTTCCGCCAAATTCTCACTCTGCCATCTGCATGATGCAACTGGAAACATGATTCATTGGACCACATGACTTTTTTCCAATGCTCGACTGTCCAATCCTTGTGTTTCTGTGCAAATTGGAGATGTTTTATCTTGGTAACTGCAGACAGCAAAAGTGTTTGAACAGGCCTTCGGCTTCCATATCCCATATGATGCAGTGTATGGCTAATTTGCCTACAAACGTCAGGTGGTCATAATAATCTGGCCGCTCATGTTCAAATATATCCCACGTTCAAAGGCTGTTAAATCATGTTGTTTACCCATATCTTCAGAAGAAAATCACTTCTGTCGTGGTAAACAACCTGCTTCCCTATTTATAATGGTCTGGCCCTCTAGCAACTTTAGCGCAAAATTATAGCTAATTTGCCTACAAACATCAGGTGGTCATAATAATCTGGCCACTCAATGTATAGCTGTCCATCTATTTCAATATCCAGGTGACTATTTTTCAACTGGATAATGTGACCTTGTAATGTTTCTATGTATGAACAACCTGAACATCAAGACTTTGTTCTTATATTTCTTATAGAAGTCTTTCTAAGCCATTTGAGAATTCCCTAATTTATGATCTAGTGCCAGTAGCTTTTATAATAATTTGGCAATTATTCAGATATTACTTTGTGACATTTCTTGAGTCATTTTATTAAACTGTTATTTGTCTTGTGTGTGAACCTCTCACCTACATAATAATCATCTTGCTAACTGTGTCCTTCTCTTAGAACTGAGGTTGAAAATTAGTGGTCCCAGACTCTAACCTGGATCTTTGTACATGTGTTTAGTTTGATCTAATATATTTTCTAATTAGACTTAATATCCACAGAATTTGACCTTTGTTTCGCGACATATTTTCCTTGTAATTTTATGTGTGGCTTTCATGTATTTAGTTCTCATTTAAAAATGTAATAGCATTCAGACCTTCACTCAAACCATAAGAGCGGGCCTTAATAATAACCTGGACCTAATAATTCATTCCGTTCCTTCCTCTACCAAATGTGATTCCCATTCTGTATCCTTTGTGTTCATCATTCCATTGCTTTTCTTTGTCTAAAGTGTTATTGAATATGCACATATTCATTAAAGGAAGATTTTATGACTTTAAACTTTACAGAAAGGTAAAAGATGAAGTAAAATATGTGGTAACAATAGCTTCCATTTGACACATTGTTAAGCTTCATTTGTATTTTTCATATTCCCATAATTCATTTGTTGTGATCACAGTGGACTTAAAAGCTCTTGAAATAATTGCCACCATTTAAAGTTGGGAGAGCAGAGCTCACGTGTAAGCCAAAGTCTCAGGTTCTCTTAAATAATTGTAAGATCTGGAGACATTTAGTCTGCATTCTTCCATATGATCAACCAGGGGTAAGAAGCAGCTACTGTTTTCCCTGGGGACTTTGCTCTCTGTTCTACATCACTTCCTGTAGCTCCAGCCCCTGCCAACTTCACTACCTCACCTGGAATGATATGGAATATTAGTGGGAACCCACTCGCTTAGACTGGTTGACTAGAGATTAACAAAAGGAATATTTAGTAATTAAGAAAACCACACAATCTCAACTCTTTGAAATGCCTTTAAAAATTAAAATGATAATTTAAAAATTATCTGCTTTGGCTAATCCATCAGGACAAGGTTCCAGCTGTTCAGTGCCAAGTGGTACCTAAGTGTGGTTAAGAAAAACTGACAAATCTTTCCCAACACTTGCCTTGGGTGTTTCTGAATGTGACCTTTAAAAAGCAGCAGTAGCTATTTACCAAAAGCCAAAAAGGATTGTCCTCTGGGATAACAGATTTCTGGTTTAGTGCTTTAAATTTGTTTAATCCATCTACATTTTACCCTGAGTCTCCCTGGATTAAAAGAAATTACTCTAAGGCTCTATGTTTTTACCTAGTCAAAATAGATTGAAAAATTGAGGCATTTATATAGATAATTTAAGCAAAGAACCATGTTATCAGGAAAATAATTTATTGGTAAAAATAACTTATTTTGACTGCCTACGTCAAGCAACCATTATTTTTTTTATCCCTTATAATTATTCATTGGTTTATACTCTGGAATGTTTTTGAGTACCTACTATATGTTAGGCATTGTTCTTGGGGGTTATGTTATAACAGTTAACTCTCAAAAGTATTCATTCATTTTTATAATGTACATAAACCCAACAGAAAATACTCGAAGAGCCAATTAGTAAGGGATAAAAAACATTTGTTTTCCATTGGTTTCAGGTTTTTATGCTCTTTCCCTGGATGTCTGATCCAGGCAATAGGATTAGTATGTAACCTCACCTGAAACACAATACAAGGAAATAAACATCCCTTTAAAAACAACTAGATAGAAATGCAACCCAGATAGATTACAACAGAAATAATGCAAGGAACCAAACTGAATGCTGTGATTAGTTCATTTGGAAGGTAGAGATGTGGAAAGCAAGTACAAATCTACAGGGAAATGGAACACAGTACCTGGTGGATAGAGAAATAAATCAAGGAAATGCTCGCTATCGAGAAGCCACCCAAGTGAACATCTGTAGTTTCAAGTTTTAACAAGTCTGGGGAAGTCTGTACGGGCAGAATGTTCACATCTAAAAATGACAATTCAAGTGTATACCACTCTGAAAAAAAAATGAGGAACATTCGAGATAATTCAATGAAGGCAGTGTTAAAGTTTTGGCAGTTCTTCGTCATGTCTTTAATTCACAAAAGGCTTTTTGCGTTGGCCCTCTTTTCACTTGACCAAGAGAGAAATGGTTTAGGAAATTATGGACTGCTTCTGTTTTTACTTAAGACGTGAATGCTACATCACCATAAGACATACATCCACATTGAAGTCTCAGGGTATTTGTTTCTAGATAGTAACATCAAATGTAACCCTGGAAGAAATATTTAGATGCTTAAAATATCTTCACATCTTTGCTTATCATAAGTAGTCTATTCAGGTACAGCACATTATTGGCTAATATTTTTTTCCACTTTGGATAAAAATTCAATTGATCCAAAGTGAAGAAAGATAAAGAAATATTTTAATACCTTAGTTTCCTTATGAGGTCATATGGCCAGAAATGGAAAAAATGCTATCAAAAGAAAGAAAAAAGAGAGAACCTTTTGACAGTGCAGAAGTCTCTTTTTAGATTATATTATACTATTAGTTGTTTTCCATTTCTTTTTTCCCAAATAAGCCTGTTAATTTGAAAAGCTTAGCAAAATAAAAAAAATACAATAAGACTGTCCAATATAAAGGTTATTGAAATATTCAGCATGCAACTGTACAAACAGTTCTAGTAAAACTTAGAGCATTTTTTTGCTGTAAATATATTGAATACTCACATTTATAAAATATATAAATTCACTCAATATTAATGATGTTATTTACATTTTATTATAGAAAATCATAGATATATGTAGATATATATAGATGATAGATATACTAGTAGAAATAGATATAGATATAGGTATAGATATAGATACAGATGCAATCAACTACATGAATCTCCAGATAATTAGGTTGAGTGAAAAATGCCAATCCCAAATTTTGCTTACTACATGATTTCATTTATATACCATTCTTAAAGTGACAAAATTATAGAAATGAAGAAAAATTAGTGATTGCCAAAGTGTTAAGGAGGGAGTAGAGATGAGGAGAAATGGGTGTGATTTAGTGGGTGTAGCTATAAAAGAGAACTCAATGATTGAATTATCCTTCACATCAACTGTATCAATGTCCATATCCAGATTGTGATATTGTATTATAATTTTGCAATATATTACCATTGTGAGAAACTGTGTAAAGGTAACATAGAATCATTCTGTATTATTTCTTATCTATATATATAAAACCCTAATATGTAAATATACTGAACGGTGGAACAACTGAACAACTGGTCGCTATGAAGTGCGCTGACCACCAGGGGGCATGAGTGGAACATGGCACACATCGTTAGCTGCGGCAGGATGGTGTAGCAGGCGAGCCGGGGTGCCAGACCAAGGCAGGGCACCGGTTGCTGTCATTGGAGTGAACCTCTGGTGGTTACTGAAAATTCTTTGCTCCTGCATGCCACGGTCCCACCCAGTGCTTGCACCTGCTCCCAGCGCTGGAGCCTCTGCTCCCGCACCTGCTGCAGGTGCCCAGAGCTGGCCCTGATCACTGGGTGTTGTCAGTGAGTACAAGTAGTGGCTGTCAGCCCCAATCACCCCTCAGGGCTTCTCCACCTCCCCCTGCTCCTAAAGGGCAATCAGGGCCGGCAGCCAACTCTTGCACCCGCTGACAGCACTGGGCCCGCTCGCACCCACTGCTGGCACTAGCCCCAATCACTCTGCGCCCAGCGGGTGCGAGTGGGGCCGGCGCTGGCATGGAGTGCAGCGGTGGTAGCGGGGCTGCCAGTAGACAGGGGACTGTGGACCATGACGGGAGGGGCCGGGCAGGGGCACGGAGGATGGGCCAAGACCCACCCCTGTGCCCACCGCAGTCTTGTGGTGCACAGTTCCTTTCAAGATGCACGAATTTGTGCATTGGGCCCCTAATAAGTACATAGTTACATCTACAAATAATCAAAACATACTTAATTAAAAAATATGGTATTGCTGAAATTCATGGCTATCAGATGCTTTAAAAAAAAGTAAAATGCAGTGAAATAATTATCAAAATCATTATAGAAGACAGGAGAGAATATTTTGTTGAGGAAGCTGGACTGAATATGAATGACTGTGAGAATAAACAAGTAATCTTTTCTGTCAAAGAAGGGAGTTTAGGCAACCACCATTTGGCCCGCGTGACTTGCATCTCCCCTTTCCAGCCTAGAAGATTTGTGTACATTTGTTTCTAGATCAAGGAATACTGAGAGAAATTATCAGGTAGAAAAATTCTTGCTTCAGCTTATAAAGGAAAAATGTAACCAATCTTGAATTTTTGAGACAGTTTTACAAAGAATGATGGTAGGTTCTTGGAGATCAAAGCATATATGAGAGAGCTCCTTAGTCTCAAAAGTTAACAATGTCATTTATAAACTTTAAACTTGGACTAGATTCTAATATCAGTTAAAATTGTTCCTTCATGACTCTAGATGTGAGATGTTGGTCAAATCTTTAAAAGTGTGTTTTTATATGAATCTTTAATATGCCTATATTGTATTATGTATTATATTATATGCTAAATCCTTAAAAGAAATATTATAAAGTACTCATAGGCAGAATCTCTTACTAGTAAGATTATTTTTGAATTCCCAGTTTGTTCAGTGGTGTTAGGTGCATGCAGAGCACTCAGTTCTAAACATCCAATAGATATTTTTTATTAAATGAACAACACTGTGCACCTCTGTATTTCTGTACAAATATACAGCAGTGCATTATCTATAATAATAAAGCATAATATGCTTATTAGGCCAGATGTCTTTCAGGACAAAGCCCAGGTGGCGGGGGCCAAGGCAGAGAAGGTAGAGGGGGCAGAGGCCCCTAACTGCTGCAGCAGGTGGGGGCCAAGGCAGAAAAGGCAGAGGTGGCAGAAGCCCCCAGCCACCGTGAAAGGTGGGAGGGGGCCAAGGCCGAGGCAGCCACGGCGGCGGCGGGGGCTGAGCCCCTTGCACGAATTTCTTGCATTGGGCCTCTAGTATCTAATAAATGCTTAGTAAAAGCTATTTGTGTAAAATAGTTTTAGTAAAATATTATAATAATATTTCTAAAGCTCACATGGTCAATTTGAGTGAAGCATTACTATAATTTTTTTGAAGCTCAAATAGCCAAGCCATAACACATGAATAGAAGGACAAGTCACTAAACAGCTGCAGAAGAAAGAAAGAAATAACAGAGACTAAAAGAAGAAGAATTTGTAATACTGAAAAAATAAATGAAAAGCCACTGTGAAAGACTAGGAAATGAAATATTGTATTTAATATATGAGTAAACAAAGATAAAGTGAAATATTATTTGATGAGATAGAAAAAATAGATTTTTTTCTGCCTTTGTAGAAAATATAAACTAGTAAATGTTACAAATAACCTATATAAATAGGAAAATAAAAATAACAAATATCAGTTGTGTGAAATACATAATGTTAGGTGTCATGGAGAAGGGAAGAAAAGTAAGAAAAGATGTTATGCTCTAGCCATTTCCCCTCAAAATCTTAAAACAGGTTCTTATAAATTCAACAGGCAAATGTACTGCTATGTCATAACATACAAACTATATTCAAGAATATTGGTAGTGAGAGATCTGGGTGTGATTCTAATATATTTTTAAGTTATGTTATGTACAACAGTTCACCGTACTGTTAATACACTGGAACATAGAAATAAAGTTCTGTTTCAAAGGCCTATTTTCTTATAAAATGCAGATGGGTTGTTATTTTACTGTATGGTAAGAGCATATTTGATAATTGTCCATTCACCAGAAAATTTAACTGCCAATAAAAACCCATTCTCCCACCACTGTGTTGAAAGTAAAATCTGAAAATTCAGATGAGACTATTCTCTGGCTATTTGTTAGGGTCTTTCCCAACAGAAAATTTTTTAACTTGAGGGAAAGGTGATATTTGGATAAGCAAGAATTAGCCTTTATCTAGAAAATTAACTTTACTGAAGTACTTTTCATCGGATTTCTGAAATGTGAACAGCAATGATTACTCTTTAGAATATTCCCTCTTTCCAGTCCAGAAATTTTTGAGGAAATTGCTTTTTATCTCCAACCAGTTTTATGCTTAATCAAAACCTTTCGTGAAAGATTTCAACAAACGTGACACACCAGGAACTTCTATGTAGGAAAATGAAATGCTATTCACTATGACTAACTTCCAATGCAAATAAGCCCAAATGTCAAAACAATGCGGAAGTTATAAGTACAATCGCAAGCTGAGAAAAAGATTTACAGTTCCTCGCAGTCCCCTGTGTATTTTATAGCAGCCATGTGAGATTTTATTTCTGGATGAAAGCTGCATTGATAAAGAGGTTTAATTGTCTTTCAGTGTGCCTTATGGTAAAGTTGCTTCATTTACTTCAAGCCTGAATCTCATTACCAGTTCAATTCTCCAGGCTCCTTTCCATCTTAAGGAGGTGCTTAATTAGTGTAACCCTGGCGATGAAGGCAAACACAACATACTTTCCCTTCCCATCTTCTGACAAATCTAATAGACTACTGATTTTCCATCCTGAAGCAGATCGGGCACCATTCAGTCATGATATTAGCTGTCCATTAACTTAAATCCCCCATTCTGACGGGCTGTCAACATCACCAAGGCCATCCAATCAACCAACCAACACCTAGTAGCACTTACAAGGGGCAATTTCTTTGAAAATCAAGCCTAAAATTCTGTTCTTTGTTATTTTTTTCTCCAGAGGAGTTTCTGTTCCTATCCTCATTTTTCGTATTTAGCATTTGAATAAGGCTTTCATTTCCTAACAACTGTACTTGGAAAGAGGTGTTTGCTTTTGAAAGGTTGATTGTGTTATCTGCCGACAAGCCATAATTTTACTCAAAACTAATTCTACCCCTTTTCCACATCTGTAATATTTTGAAAATAATCTGACACTGTAAACATTTAGAACTTGTCAAATGCAATAGATCCTTCTAATTTTAGGAAAAAAATCTCTTTATTAATTTTAATTGTAGTTTTAGAGATGATTATCATATTAAAAATCAAAGGAGAAAACATGAATATCTCACTCCCCCCACCACACATTCACATAAACTTTCAACAGTTAAGCCAAGAGGAAATGGAATGCCTGGCTAATTATTTTTAAAACTAGAGGCCTGGTGCACGAATTCGTGCACGGGTGGGCTCTGGGTGGCCAGGGCCAATGGGGCCTTTTTAAAATTCCGTATCAGCATAAGAGGGATCACACTTAGCAATACCTCTCTCATTAAAAAAAAAAAATAGCAGTGACAAAGGCCTCTTAAGAGGATAGAACATAGGAATGTTTGCATTCAATTTTAGAAATACCTTTTGTAATATTTTAAAGTTATAGTACATATCATTTACTAAGATAATCATTGTGCAATGATAATATGGTGATCATGGCCTTTGTCTGGAATGGCATTTCTTTTTACATCTTTCTACATCTTGAAGTTCAAGTACCACTTTTCCTCTGAATACTTCCTAATCTCCCCAGTGGAAACAAGTGCAATTTTGTCACTGCTCCCATTGTCTTTTATGTATTAGGACACTTTAACATATAGGATAGCTTATATTAAAAGCTGTTTTATTAACCTTGAGGCCAGGTAGTATATCTTCATTCATTCATTCACTCAATCAGTCATTCATTCCGTCAATCATTCTAGTTATTTATCCATTGGATAAACACTTATTACACATCTATAATGTGGCAACGACTGTGCTAGGTCTCAAGGAAAAATAGATAAAAGACAAACACAAGTCCGTCTTTAAGAGGCTAAAGCTCCAGTGAAGGAGGTAATATGGAATTACAATACAGTGGCATTAAGTTAAAAACAAACAGTAATTTATTGGTAGCCTGCAATGTACCAGGCAGTAAGCTATGTGCTTTGCATGCACAACATAATTTAGAATCACAAACCACCAGAAGTTATATATCATTTATGGATGAAGAAATTGAGGCCCAAAAAAAGTAACTGCCTATGTTATTAAATAGGCATAAATTAAGACTGTCTTTAGCAAACCAGGAAAAATGGTCACTCTAGTCAGAAGAGGCATATAACCTCTACAGGGATTTTAGAAAGCTTCTAGCAGGAGGTGTCTTCTGAAGTGCAATTGAGAAATTTGGAAGATAGAACGCACAATGACATTTTAGATACAAACCATAGCATGTGTAAAGCGGCTTGAGAGAGGATGACTAATTGGGGGAACTGCTCTCAGAAGTCAACATGGCTGGAAGTTAGGATGTGAGAGTGAAAAAATTGGATTGTCAATCAGGGTAGCCAAGGCCAGATCATAAGGAACCTTGTACAGCACATTAAAGAGGTTTGACTTTATTAAAAACTTGGGGCAGCAAAGCCATTGCAGGACTTTAAGCCCAGAGATAAGATTACACATGTACTTTTGGAAGATGACGCCCGCAATGGGGCAAAGTTTAATAAAAGTATTTTCAATTAAATTAATGAAAATAGTATAGTTCATGATACACAGTATAGGATAACTGCAGTTAAAACAAACACTTTTAATATAAGAATTTGTTGATTCATGGGAAATTTGAAACCACATTGAAAGTTTCCCAAGTTGTCTAGACTCTGGCATGACAAACAGAAACAACAATAAGAGCACAAGATTACGTCGTGGGTTTTCATTTCAAGTAAAACCCTAAAAAACTCATGGAAGAATTTACCTCCAATGTTTTTTTCTCAATAAGGAACACAAACCCCATACTCAACACAAACCCTGAATAAACTGAATTATATACACCTCCTATAGCTCACAGAAAGGTCCAAGATTCTCCTTGGGTCATAGCACAGTTATAAGACACATCTTTAAAGATGATGCATCAACCTTGACAGTTGCCTTGAGGAATCCCTGACTCAGCAGACACATCAGAACCGCATCCCATCCTTAGGTGAACATCTAGAAACACTGAAACTTTTGGAACGAAAGTTCATTGCCTGAGAGAATTGCCTCCACCGATATTTTCACAGCTTCTCTCTCTTTGATATGTGTGTTGACTAACAGTGGGTTTTCTTTTCATAAGTGTGCCTATTTTATGCTAATAAATTCTCTTGAACTTTTTACTTGAGAGATTAATTAAGCCCTCCTTTTTAATTTCTTTGTCAGGTTGCAGCAAATGGTTAAAATAATAACACACACATTACAAGTTCAAATAATCACTGACACCTATCACTAAATAAAATTTAATCACTTTCTGTAATTGTTTCTCCATATATGGGACTAAAGTCTCTCCTTTAATCCCAGAACTCCAGGGGCAGCCTTTAATAAGAATGATTATGTTACTACAGATTTAAATGGAATTTGTGTCAAAAGGATCTGTAAGCACATTTTCAGATAAAACCAGGGCATTCAAAAAGTGCACTACTAAGTAAAATTGACCACTCTCTCTCTCACATATATTAAAACCTAGAGATCACAGACAAACTTAAATACTACAAATTAGCATATGTACCACCATGGACTATAGCATCATAGCCTGTTATCTACAGAAGAAAATAGTATTTAAAATGCATACATGTGGATTATCATAATCAGATCTCACTACATATATTATGAGGTTTGGGCAGATGTTTATGATCTTCAATTTTAGATAAAGGAAGCTGGTTTCATGGCAGAGCTGGGACTGAAATGTCTGCTTTGTAACTCCTACTGTTCTCTCTTGCGCGTTTGCCTTTTGATTTATATAGTTGCTTCTAAGCACTGCTTTTGGTTTTAATAGAAATGCCCAGTTTTAATAAAGCTATTTATCTTTCATATGACTATCAGAATTTCGTAGCAGAGAGCACGACTTAGTTGATATCTTCATTATGTGGCATTTTTATTCATTTAATGAGATCTTATTTAACAAATCTAAAATTTCTGATAAATGTATGACAGGCTCCTATGTAATAAACTTTCTAATGGCTATGTATCCTAAAGACTTTGCTTACTTGGTTTTTGTTTATAACACTCATTTGCTTTATATTTGGTTCTTTAAACTAGAATTGATTCTAACTGTTAGTACTTTATTAAACTAACTTCTTGCCACTCAAAGTGTGATCGACTTGTTGACCAGTAGCCTTTATTGGAATTTGTTTGAAATGCAGGACAGTAAACTGACTGATCAAAATTGGAATTTTAACAAGATATGCAGGGAATTTAGATGCACATCAAAGTCCAAGAAATAGTATTCAATACCCTATTTTGTGTATCATTCCTGAATAAGACTGCAGAAAGCTGAGACTACCAGATATCCAACCTTTATTAATTTTTATTGTCTTCCACATTTAAAAAAGCATTTGGGGAAGCAGATTCCCTGAATTTGGTAAAAACGTTCTCCGGCACCCCTCTTTTCGCCTTCACCAAGTAATGTGCTAAGTAGGGAGTGAGGTAAATGGACATACACATAAGTATATTGTACAAAGAAAACTTTGATCATGCACATAATTACTCTGAATTTTCACCTTTTTTTATAAGAAAATTTTTTACAAATTTGCAAAAGCTGTGAATTACCAGATACAAAACATAATCAAATATACTAAGTGTGTAAGCATAAATGAAGGAAACATGTTTGGGAGTTTAATGAAACTCTCAAGGGAAACTGGCCCAATCCCAGATAATCTCATTAAGAGCTTTACCGCAAGCAGTAACAAATTAGCAGCCTTATGAAGGCAATTTGTATTTAATTTTCCTTTTGAATTTTCTTGTGATGTGTTTGCTTTGGTCCAACCTTTACAGAAAAATGCTTCTATTATATCAGATGAATGTTAATACCACCTCAGTGATATGATGCAGAGAAAGTACTTAGAAGAAAAACAGATAAAACAGCTAATCCGGACACATACTTAGATCTACATTAGTTAAAGGGTGCGCACTTTCACTGGCAACTCTGCACCACTCACCCACTGACAATAAATCAACGCCTTATTAGGGGAACTGGTGTGGAGTGATAATGAGCGAGTTTTCTTGTAATTAGCGGTTGTACCACATCTCTGACCACTTGTGGCAGGACTTGATCTCTCTATTAAACTCCACGAGCCATTCCAGTTACTCTCTCTAACTGCTTTCTTTGTAAACTCAAAGCAGAGATTTTTTTTCACTATACGCTATGCTTTTATTCACAACGGGACACACTCTAAAACACTACGTAATTGTGCCATATATTCATGTCAATTGAAATAATTATTTATTTGATGATTGACTATTCAAAAAGTTGAGTGAGTGACTGGCAGAATTGTCTGTTTTAACACAGACTTGATAGAAATGACTCGTGTATATTATATTAATTCATAAAAACAATTCTTTGCACATCTAGAGCCAAACAATTTTAAAGGTTCTGCTTTGGGTTTGAATAATTCCATTTGACAATCTACACTGATCAAATAAATTGAACAACTGCCAAGTTTTCGCTGCTGTTTGGTGTGCAGGCTATCCAAAGTTATTCACAAATTTTTCCCCCTGAGAGATAAATATGAATGATTTCTAGAAGTGATTTGAGTTTTAAGCAGAGCCATGCTTGAAATTTTGAATAGTGACAAAAATGAAATGATTAAGCCTTTGAAATTCCTTGCCATGAATGGAAATTTCCCATCTGCTTATTAAGAAAACATGCAGAAAATTGGATAATTATAATCATTTATATGAAGCTACCATCTTTCTACAGTGGCACTCACAGATACATTGTCTCATTAACCCTCAAATCATTCCCAGAATAAAGAAATGGAAGCCCTTCAAAAAGTGTGCATTGGTAGCTAAAGCCACAAGTCAGTGGTTAAAAAAAAATCACACGCATGCGCACACACACTTGTTTGTTTGTTTGTTTTTATTTACTTAACTCTCTCCAGGATGTTACTTCCGGAAAGATGTTGCTTTGTCTTTAGAGGTCACTTATGAAAGTCTCAGAAAGTTTCTAAATACCACTATCATTGTTTCTCAAAATTCAATGACATTAAAAAAAATGTGAACAAATATTTTTGATTAAGAAGAACAATATTGACAGTGCCCACTAAAATAATATATTTTATAAGTTTTCTCAAAAATTATCAATTCTAACAAAAATTAAAATAATATAAAAGAAGGTTTTCCATTGCTATAAGTTCTATTATTCCAAAAAAATCACAAAATATTACTAGAAACTACATCTTTGTCAAATGTTCATCCTTAATTATCTAAGTATTTATTTGGGGGTTTCCACATCTAAAACTTATCCATTTTACTTTGGTAAAATTTCCAAAAAACTGAACATTTGGGTATTTACAAAGTACTTTAATATAGCTAAATACATTGAGTATCTTGAGAAAAATAGCGTTCGTTCCCTGGTATGATTGGGACTTTTCTGGTCTTCTAATTCCAGACTATTCTGATCTAAGGTCCGTGTGAATATACTAAACTCTGTCACAACACCTGTGATATTCATTTTGACTCTCATGATGAGAAGCTCAGAGATAAATATGTTTACCATTTAACTCCTGGAAATGGAATTCTAATGCCAAATACAGAGAATCACTTGATCTTTACTGTTGATGCCCTCCTAGGAAAATTTATGAGAATAAAGTCACAATGAATCTCATTTTTTCTTCAAATTCATTTACCAAATTTCCCTCAAAACCTTTCTGAATTCAATAACTCTTGAGAGAACATTTATTCACTTTCTGATTTGTTGCTGTAAAAGTAAGGTAAGTGATACAACTTCATACAGGTAATAAATGCTCTATTAAATGATATTTCTATGATTATATTTTAACTGTGTTTTAGAAATTTTTACACTATTAAAGGATAAAGGTTTTATTTGTCCTTGATTAAATCAACCCAAGTTGTGTTGAGGACTTTTGAGGGCCACAATGGGAGATGGGGGAAAGGCCAAGTGGGGGTTTCTGATTCTTCCCATAAGTGTTTTAATCACAGTAGTACATCTTTATTTATTTTATACATTCAGTGTCATTAAAATGACCTTACGAAAAACTATTCTATTGCTAAAAATACTTGAAAATTTACTCCTTTTATGAAGTGCTTATGATCCTATATAATAAAAGCCTAATATGCAAATTTTCCCCTTGAACTGGAGTTCGACTACTTGCTATGATGTGCACTGACCACCAGGGGATGGTGCGGAACATGGTGGGTGTTGGCGACACGGTGCTGGCAGCAGGAGGCAGTGCAGACGCTGCTGGCCCCGATGGGCCCCAACGAGAGTGGGACTGTGGCGGGGATGGGGGAGCAGGTGAGTGGGCGGCACCAGGCCAAGGCAGGTGCAAGCAGGGCCCAATAGCCCCACCAATCACCCCACAGACAGGGACCAGCGGTGGCAGTGGGGGGCAGAGCCGCCACCCGGCTCCAGGCGCTGAGGTATCCGGGTGGGGGCCCGATGACTCAGGTGGAGGGGGACGCACTGGGGCCCAGGGGCCCAGGTGCTGCCCAGGGTCCAGAGGTCAGCTGGGACCTGTCCTTCCATGCCAGACTCTCACACTTTGATCGCCGGCCAGGCCTAAGGACTGCACCCATGTACGAATTTCGTGCACTGAGCCTTTAGTAGTATCTATAAAATGTTATACATATAATATATATGTATATGGGCTCTTGCACAAAAAGTGACTCCTTTATCATATTGATACAATCAGATGCAGCATATGTCATTGCAATTGCTAGTACCTTTCCAGGAAGGTAATCTATAAGATGTGTAAGGCCTGTCCTTAATTTGATTGTCATTGGCTACCCATTTGTTGCAAAAATTAGATTTTCTTCTTGAACTAAATCCAGCTCCACACCCAGGTAATTTATTTTTGACAAAGCACCTATATGACTTACTTTTGAAATTTCTTCAGCAGGTTTGAGGTCTATTTTCAGACCCGGTCAAGTGACCCTTATACATTATCTTACTCATGATGACTATAAAAAAACAATAGCATGACAAGAGTGCTGAGAAAGGAAAAGGCTTGTCCAGTTATAAATTCCCTTCTCCCCCCACCACAAATGGCCCAAAGAAGGTGTCCAGACCATTTGTTATGATGGCTTCATGCCTGATTCACTATCTTTGCCCCTTCCTGAGGCAGAGAGGAAGGTAGGTACTACAGCCAAGTCTTCTCTGATCAACCTGACCACTCTGCCTCTTTTCATTCTGATGTACCTACTACTTTTCCAAAGGAGGCATCACTGCTTACTAAGTCCAAAAACTGCTGATATGCAAAAAGTTACAATCTTTGTAACTGGCTCACCATGTTTCCCTCTTCTAGCAGAAAGTATGTGCTCAACTCTTTTTATGTATGTATGTATGAATGTATGCATGTGTATGTATGTATGTATTGTGTGGAGCCAAGGAATGTTGAGCAGAAAGGCAATTTATTATCCCTAGAAACACAGAGGGAGGATAATTATCGAGATTTAATAGGGTATATCAAGGAAATCCTAATGAATAAATAATAGATACTATTGTTTATACTTGTAGGGCAGACTACTTGAAAGATGGGGAAGAATGAGGCTTTGGAAGCCTTGTAGTGATAATGTTTGGATGATTACCAAATGAGAGAGCTAAGTTATGAAGAAAGGGATTTGAAAATATTTTGAAAAGCATCTTTACAAATATGTCATTATTATTACAAATTATAAGTTGGCTCTACAAAGATATACACACTACCGAATCTTAAATCAATAAGGACTAGGCAGGAATTGACCATCATGTGTACATGTAACTATGATGACTAAGAGTCCCTGCCCTTAAGACTGGTGCAGCCACTATGGAAGACAGTATGGAGTTTCCTCAAAAAACTAAAAATGGAACTCCCATTTGACCTTGTGATCCCACTTCTAGGAATATATCCCAAGAAACCAGAAACACCAATCAGAAAGGATATGTGCACCCATATGTTCATAGCAGCACAATTCACCATAGCTAAGATCTGGAAACAGCCTAAGTGCCCATCAGTAGATGAATGGATTAGAAAACTGTGGTACATCTACACGATGGAATACTATGCTGCTGTAAAAAAGAAGGAACTCTTACCATTTGCAACAGCATGGATGGGACTGGCGAGCATTATGCTAAGTGAAGTAAGCCAGTCAATGAAGGAAAAATACCACATGATCTCACTCATTCATGGATAATAAAGACCATTACAAACGTTTGACCAATCATAGATACATAGATACAGAGCTGCCTCAAACTGATTGTCAAACTGCAGAGGGAAGGCCAGGGAGGGTTGGGGGGCAGGAGGGAGGGGGGTAAGAGATCAACCGAAGGAACTTGTATGCATGCATATAAGCATAACCAATGGACATAAGACACTGGGGGGTAAGGGAGGCCAGGGGGATTGTCAAGGGCGGGGGGGGGGGAATAAAAAGGACACATATGTAATACCCTTTGTAATACTTTTAGCAATAAAAAAATAAATAAATAAAAATAAAGATAAAAAAAGAAAAGCATCTTTACAAATATGTCATGTGTACATATAACTATGATGACTAAGAATCCCTGCCCTTAAGATTTTTATCATTTTTTAGGAGATATAAGCATATAACTAAGAATGGAGAAACTGGAGACATGGAGACTAGTCAGGAGTTAATGCAGATTTTCAGATAAGAGACAAATGAACACAAAATAATAATGAATAAAGAGTATTTTAGATGAGGAAATCTATTTGGATACATAGAGTGAAGAAGATGAAGGACCTAAATATATATGGTCTCCAAGTTTACTCTTAGACTGGGAGGTGGACGGAGCCATTACAAGAGCTAAGGAAGTATATAAGGATGAGCAGGTTTAAAAAGGAGTACCAGAATGAGGAAGATAATAATGAGTTGAGCTTAAGGTATGTTGAGCTGAAATGTTAGCAAGAGAGCCATAGGGTGATATTCAGCAACAACTAAAACCATCCAATCCAATCTTTTAAAATGGTGTCTCTAGACAAATCCTACTTTCACAAAGACACTTAAATCCTATTTTCTCTGTTCCTCATATTAATTTATTAATTTAGTCAGTAACTATTCACTGGGTGCCTTCTATGTATTAGTCATTAAGATTCATGGAGAACAGTGGTTCTCAATCTTCTGGCCCTTTAAATACAGTTCCTCATGTTGTGACCCAACCATAAAATTATTTTCGTTGCTACTTCATAACTGTAATGTTGCTACTGTTATGAATCGTAATGTAAATATCTGATATGCAGGATGGTCTTAGGTGACCCCTGTGAAAGGGTTGTTCAACCGCCAAAGGGGTCGTGACCCACAGGTTGAGAACCGCTGATGGAGCGAAATGAAACAGACATGGTAACCCTCTGTCGTGGAGTTCACAGTAAACTGGAGGAGGCAAACAACAAATAAATTGATGAACAGATATATAATTACACAACAAGACCAATGCTGTAAATGAAAATAAGGGTACATTAGGATGTATTTTCGATTCAGTAGTCAAAGACATCTCTAACCTGAGACCCAAAAGATGAGAAGGAAATGGACATCTGAAGATTCTCTTAGGTAAAAATAACAGCATGTACATAGTACATAGACCACGAGACTCATAAGAACTTGTCAATTTTAGAAATTTGAGAACAATATAGTGTGAGATGAAATTGGTGGACATATTAAGTTAGCAATGACAGAGACCTCTAAAATGGAGAGATGCAAAGTATGCATCAGATAAAAAGAACAGTTTTGTCCAGTGACCAGAAAGAAGAGGTTTGTTTACTAAGAATAAAGGACTCCTTTAAAAGATGAATATTTTTTCTGATTTCCATGTATTGGACATCACTCCTTTCATTTAGAAGCATCTCAGTGAAATACATCAGATCAGGAGTTCACTGAATAACATGCAGGTGTAACCCTTCATCAAAGTAGGTCTGAGCTATGAGACAGGAACATGAAGTCCACATGAGTTTTTGCAATGGTTGAAAAGAGGGAAGCCCAGGTGTTTGAAATACTATCTAACAAGGAATGCATATTTTTAAGGACTATTTCAAATGTGAATGCAAAATTATGTTTGCTATTTATAACACAAACCATAACTGGCAATAGCATTTTTTGAAGTGATACTATTGATTAACATTGCACAACTTTGCAATTTACAAAGAGCTCTTTATACCTCCCTTTACTTCTTACAACAATCAATAGATATTATTATTATTAATTTTATTGTATCAAAGAAATTGAGATGCCGAGAGAAGAAAAAGTTTAGGACATGATACTAGCAAATGGGTAAAGCACAGATATCCCTAAAATCCCACATTTAGTCAATGAGACTAGTATATTCACAGTGAAAGTTTCAAATAGAATTTCTCAGAGATTTATTGTGGATTAATAGAAACTGTAACCTTCAAATGTGAGTCCAACCAAGATGAAAACCAATGAACACTTAGTAAATCTTAATAGCAAATGGTATACATCATAAGCCTCATTTTGCACATGGGGAAACTAAGGTGAAGTGATATGAAAGGACTTGAGCTACAATCTATATAAGCTTTGATTGAGCCTTGTAACTACAGGTTCCCATAAAAAATTTCTACCTTTTATGGAAAACAATAGGCAGAAATAAACTTTAAAAAAAAACATGTTTCTGTTTATTTTTTGAGAGTGAGAAGGGATAGGGCAAGATAGAAACATTGGTCAGCTGCTGCCTCCTGCATAAGGGCTGTGTTTCCTGCAGGTCCCCAACTGGGGATTGAGCTGCAACAAGACCAGGGCCTTTACCAGGAATTAGGCCGGTGACCTCTTGGGGCATGGGATGATGCCCAGCCAGCTGAGCCACACCGGGCAGGATAGAAATGATCTTTGTATTTGTGTTTTCACACTATGCTGTTTGAGGATATAACTTATAAATTGCTTATTGGATAATCAAATGGTGCATCAATGAAATAAAAGTAATAAAACAGTTTAAGAAAATATATAAAATCACCTTGTTACCTAGTTTTGAATCGGGGCCCCTAATCCTTTGAATCTAGTATATACTATACAGAAAACTAGAGTATAGATTTTTTATGTTTTTTGTTAATGTTCAGATTTGTACATTCATATAATAAGGAAAATTTTCTCACTTAATTTCAATGGAAAACAATTTGCTTAAATTCCAAAACCATAATACTAAATTTATTATATTTTCCTCCCTAGATATATGAGAATTTAGAGAAGAGAGACCATTAGAGAGAAAGGACATGTATGAAACTCTTTAGAATGGGTATTTGTTGGGGGTAAGAAAAAGCAAAGAGGCTCAATCAAGATATTTATAATAGGTAGTGGATATTAACTAAATTATTCTGACATTGGGCTAAACAGATTGCCTATATCTTAAAGGTATACCAACTAGTAGAAAAAACTATATTTGAGAAATAATTACATTTATTATAATAAAATAGATTATATGATCTGAAAAATGTATTATTTATGATTAAAATTATATATGTGTATATTAGATATATTAAATTATAAGATCAAACTTGGGAAAGAGGCAATTACAATCAAATCCACACCTTAAATAAATGTTTCCCATGGTTTCATTTATATTAAACAGGCTAATGTGCAGCATTAACCTATTGCTCTGCATTAGCATTATTGATGAGTTTGTGTGTAACTATTAATCACTTTGCTTCAGAGAGACAAACTACTGTTTTAATTTGTTTTCTTAACTCTACTGAGATGTCCCTTTATTTCCTTCCTCAAACCAATATCTCATGCATAGTTGGGTATGTACTGCAGCTGCTTAGCTCAAAGCTGTGCCTCTAAAATACCATCACCTTCTAACTGGCTGTGTGGGATCATACTTATTAAAGAAAGCAGTATTCTTAAAACATGTATCTTTATTGCTTGCACTTATTTAGCCATAACTGGATCCTTGTATCTGGTTAAATTTACCTCAGATAGATATCTCAGTTCTTCCTTTCCCTCTCTCCCGCAGATTATTTGCTGAAAATAAAGCTCTGTGTTGGCACAGTGCCTTTCTGGTTAATGCATACAAATGGGCGATTGCAATCCTTTACATTCCCGAGATGCTAGGCAAGGTTAAAGCTTCATTCTCATAAGAAAACTAAGCTTTTTAAAGCCATCCCAGAGTTTGATATATTTTTGCACTCCCTGCTGTAAGGTATGGCCTGTGGGACTGGCTAGCTCAGGGGAATAATGGTGAGCTAGAATCCTGGTACAGATCCAGTTTGTTCAGTCCTGATGGATTAAAGATTGGGGGAGGGAGACAGAGGACAGATTTGACGTTAGAATCCATGGGCCACATTTGAATTGGCAAATGTCCATAACTTTGAATAATCATAAAGCTGAATGTTCATATTCTTAGTCTTTAGGGACACTGTAACTGGGCTAACTATATATTTCCATGAAATGACCAGCATTGCCATGAGTCAAAGTGCTTATGTGGCAATGAACCTGGGCTCCAGAGAACCACTTTCCCCTCTAAAATGAAAAAAAGAGAGAGAGAGAGAGAGAGAGAGAGAGAGAGAGAGAGAGAGAGAGATATGATTAATGTCACTCTTTTGGTTTGTTTCCAAGATGTGAAACACAGGATCCTGTCATTAGTATCACTTTCATTTAGCTTCTCTAAATTACTAAATGTCAACTTATTTTTTAAATATATTTTTATCGATTTCAGAGAGGAAGGGACAGGGAGAGGGAGATGGAAACATCAATGATGGGAGAGAATCATTGATCGGCTGCCTCCTGCACATCCCACACTGGGGATCAAGCCCTGACTGGGGCATGTGCCCTGACCAGGAATCCAATGGTGACCTCCTGGTTCATAGGTCAACACTCAACCACTGAGCCGCCCTGGCTGGGCTAAATGGCAACTTATTTTGAGAAGAGGTTTAAACAGGAAATAAACACAGCAATTAGAGTACATATGTATAAATAAAATCTTTTGATGTACCCCAATTCTCATTTTACCTTCCACAAAAATGTATCTTATAATTGCTAAAAAGACAACAATTCTCATATGTTGTACCATGGTACTTGTCCTCTGTATTATGTGTGTGTGAAATTATTGTCTCTCTCTTTTTCCTATCATACTTGTATGTTTTCCTTGCATGCTCTGCTCCCTCTGGTTTTTCCATGTGTGTTTCCCAGCTCATGGTTTTCTCCTTTCATTTGCCAGTCCACTACTGTCTTATGAGCTCCAACGAGTCACCTGTTTTTAGTCTCTTCTTAGAACTCCACTTTACTATACATGTTCATGTGCCTATAGGTATCTGAGGAATGCTTTGCAAAAATATATTAATTTCATTACTCTCCCCATATTTATATTTAATGTACTTATAATTATAATCTAGATATAGTTGTCTGTCCACTATATGTTGAGAGATTTAAAAGCTCAGAGATAGTCAATCAGAGGTGCATTTTTCAACTAATTTATTTCAGCACAGTATTCTTAGAATAAATTCAATTAATTTGTGTGCTCTTCACTTTGGCACTTGGCCGCATTTGAGGAGGCTCATAAGAGTAGTGTTATTATCAAAGTCTAGATGGCAGAAAGAGGAAGAAGAACCACTGGTTAGTAATTAATAAATTAGAAAGTGGCTTTTAAACAGGCATAAATTTAACTGGAATTAGGTAAACTTCATGAGGTTTTATAATATCTTAACTGCAAAAGAAAAATCCCCCAAACAAAATAATTGGATTGTATTTAGAAAACCAAATTTTAACACTGTCATAAATATGTATTTTAGTTCCCAAGGGAAAAAGTAAAATGATTCATCGAGCTATGTTAAACAATGATATCTATAGATTAAAAATGATAATAATCACAGCAATAATCTTTGTTCTAAAGAAGAAAGCACTTGAAAGTTCAAATAATAATTTTGTATCAGTATCAATCATGATCTCTGACTAGATACTATGCCATACTAGCTAAAGAAAATATTTCTGCAGTAGGAAACTTTTGAAGACAAACTAATAAGTTCTTTTTTAAGTAATTGAAAAGTATTTTCTATCATCAGATATAGTTTGGTATACATAACCTAAATAAATTTTTAAAAATTACAGAGGAAATAGCATTTCACAATTGTTGAATAAATATAGAGACCACATGAAGTAATGGTGATGAAAATAGAGAGTTATAAAAACAAATAGCTGTTTTAAAAGGTTCCACTAGGGATGGCCGGCATCAAAGCCCTTGACGCATGCATTTACCAGAATGATTAGAGATCACCACAAATTTCATCTGGGCTTCCCAAGTCCAGGTTAATTTCCTTCAAGCACCAGGTCATCGAAGATCCATCACTGCTCTGGGCAGGTCAGAGCTGTCTGGGAAGGAGAAATTCTACCACAGAGCTTCAGCACTGTACTTCCTCAGGCTACACCGACTTATGGTCTAGCAATGTTTCCATGTTATTTACAATTGTGACAATCTGGAGGGGTGACAAATCTTCTTAAAGGCTATACGTTAGTACTCTAACTTCAAAGTGATTAAGCATCCCCTGGAAGGGTCGGAATAGGGCCTGAGATTGGCATTTCTAACCATCTCCCCAAGATGTCTATGCTGCCAGTCTAGCACCACACTTTGAAAAGAGCTAAAGATCTCTGGGCTTTCTAAGATACTGATAGGATAGTCTGGGGAAAAATCCTCCTTTCCTTCAGTATCACTGTGGATCATGTCCACATATTGCCAGTCCTCTACTGGTTTGGTTACAGAGAATTCCTTTTAGTTTGGTTCTGAAAAGACCAACTACCACACTCTGTATGAACTGGTCCAAGCACTCTTTCCCCCTGAAACATCTTTGTGAGTCCTTTTAGAGCATTAAACAATTCATTTCTTAGCTCATTCTCCATTTTCTTTCTATTTAAAATTCTCATGGAAAATAATTTGCATAATGTATAGAGAACATGTTGATTGTGACACAGAAACCACATGATTACACATAGGAAGGCATGTTCTTCTCTATAACAGGCAGGTTCATTTCTCTCTACTCGTACAGCTCTGGTCTGTATTATATGCATGAAATCTTTTGTTCTTTGCTCCTCACTTTAGAAATTCATGCACTGAGTTGATATCTATGCTCTGAGAACAATAGTGGCAGATCCTTAATGAAAAAATAAATCTTTATTTATTGAACTGCTTTTGGGCTGATAGAGTTAATGGTTTAAATAAAAATAACGATAAATCTAGATATAATAAATGTACCCCCACAAAAAAACCTGGGTCCTCTAAATATTATCTTGAAAGAAAAAATAAAAAAGGTCAGTATATACTGTCTCTAAGGCAAATATTGCATAGCCAGTTTTGCCTTCTGAATGCATTTGTGAATTTGCTGTAGAAGTTCTGGATGCCTATCAGTGAGAGAATTACATCTTGAACTTAATTGGATTAAGTGGGTCTGCTGCACACTCCACATAAATACTGCATAACTCTTTTGAATGATTTATTGGTGGCCTCACCCTTTATAATAAGAATAAAAGTGCTGCTGAAAGATTTTTAGATTAATATATATTAATTACTTTTTAAAAAAATAGAGGTCGCTTTTACCCTGAGGACGCATAAACACAAAGGGTAAGAAATATTTTCAGGTACTTGGGAAAAATTATGTGCTTATAAAACTATGCATTCCTTTAAGCTTTCAAAAGGCTGAATGTAAATTTTCTTTATATCTTCTCTTATTTTTTAACAAGGCTGCTTATTTTTGTAGACTTGGGACTATATCCACTCAAACCTGAGGCAGAAACCACAATTTCATGATATTCTGTTCAAGTACTAGCTAAAAGAAAAACAAACCAAAAAAACCCCAAACACAGTAATAAAGAGCAGGCTAGAGGAAGAACCACATATTGAGAATGGCTAGATAAGTTTCCAGGGAAAATATTTTAAGAAAATGGTACCCAAGACAGGTTATATGTTTATTTATGGGACAAACTTCTACATCTTCCATTATGCTCTGAAGCAAATAAATGATGATCATGCTCCAGTCCCTGGAACTATATGCATTTAAATTAAAAATATAGAAAGCACAGCATACACTGAGGTGGGATCTATCGACTATGTCAGTAATAGCAGCATTTTCATTTTTCCTTTTGTAATAGAAGTCGTTGTGTGTGTTCAGGATGGATTCCTGGTCTTTATTAATCTCAGCAGTGAGAGCATTGGGGATTTTAAAAGCTATTGATTTTAAAAAAGAGATCGTAGTCTATCCTATTCTATGGCATTCTTAACTTCTATCTCAAACCTGTCATAAAAGGGTAATCGGTACAGAGGGTCCAGCATTTGGTGCTGCCTTTTAGACACCTGCTCTAATGTGTCTTGAAAGATTTGGATCCTTTTTAATTTTAAGGCGTAAAAAGGAATCTTGTTTTGATTGATTTTTCTTTGTTCTTTTCTCCCACCCCTTTTCTTTTTGCAATTTGATAAACAAGGCCCTCCATTGTGACAACCGGGTGGCAAAATGGGCACTTGTAGTGTGTCTTCCATTTGCCTGTTCTCTGAGGCCTCCTAAGTAGTCTATTTCCCTTCTAGTCACCTCTATATTTTCACTTGCCTCAGCATCTTATTGCTGTCTTTCCTGAAGTATCTGAACCTTTGTTGGCCCCCCAAATGAATTACTTTTCTTCAAGTTAACCATTAACTTATGTTATTGATGTCAATAAAAATGAAACTTGAAACATAATGGATTTTTTTGTTATTCAATATTACTTTATTTAACATCCTGACATATAGGGAAAAACACAAAAATGAATGAATGCTAACTAGATATGTAATAAAACCTATTAAAACTTTGCTTGTATTCATAATGATTTAAATGTCTCTGCCTCCCACACTGTAGGAATACAAAGTAAAAGATGACAATAAAAAAATCTTTCCTGAGATGGAAAACCCATTTGTTTTCTTTCTCTGTTAAGTAGTTTGGGATGAAGAGAATTCCATACCTCACCACAATTCTCACTCAAGTATTCAAATGAGAAAAGAATGGGGCAACAGATCCTTAGACTCAATCATGAAGAGATTTCTAAGAACATGGGCACATATGACACGCTAACATTAATTTTATAGTGGCCATCAGAGCTGTGGCATAGAACTTTATATTCCATTTAATGGCCAGGATGTACAGTCATAAAAAATCCCAGAGAATGAGTGTGTGCAAAGGTCTGAAACTCCTATTTGGTTTTGGAATTTGAGAGTGGGAGAATGGGGCCATCTTTGGTAGTTACAGCACTTAAAACTTGGCAACAGTATACTTTATTTTCTTCTGCGGTCTTTGTGATTCAAGAAAATTAAGGCATTTTATACCTTTAGCATTTAAATATTCATTGGCAGCTTTGTAATTTTACATTTAACTACATTAGAAAAGTTGATCAGCTAGTTTGTACTATGCTAGATAGAAAACAAAGTGTTTATAAGGTGGTAGTGCTTCAAACTCCTGCTTGCTTGTTTAAAAACTAATGCATTGCCTACAAGAAGATA
Organism: Myotis lucifugus; assembly: GCF_000147115.1. Lineage (NCBI taxonomy): Eukaryota > Metazoa > Chordata > Mammalia > Chiroptera > Vespertilionidae > Myotis > Myotis lucifugus. Next base: position 814,913 of record NW_005871212.1, on the reverse strand, counting down.
ATAGCGTCATCCTTCAGAAAATGTTCACATTACATTTTGGATGCTAACAGATTTTGAATGTTGTCTTTGGGGATATATAACTAGATATATAACTAGAAAAAAAACATTACAAAATACAAGCTTAATTTCATAGAGATTCTGCTACGTTTTTATTTATAAAAAGAAAAAAATGGGTTTCTAAATATATAATATTTAAGGTTGTATTTTTCAAATATTTATTTCAAATAAAACAATTATTTAAATATTTTAGAAAGTGTTGAGATTGTTTTGGGAGATTAAGAATGAAAAAACTCACTCCATGAATTTTACCACAAAAGTACAAAGGCTATTAAAATTTTTGAGTTTTTCTTTCTACTCATTTTACGTAGGTATCTGATTTATGTAGTTGTTTATATCAAGTTATAAAATTTGTATTGTTTTTTGATACTATATTCACTTCTCTATATTTCTACTGAGGCTTTTATCCTATAACTTTAAAGGCTTTCATGAATACTTTTACATACATGACTTTGTTTCTTTAAGAGTACATAATAAAGTTATTAATTATTGAATTAATATTTTGAGATCAGAAAAAATAAAAATTACTTGTTTAACAATAACATACATCCAAAATTGTATATATACATATCATAGGTATACATATTTCACCACATATTTATAAAAGGAAAAAGTGATTGTGGTGATGTAGAAAGTTGGTGAGGTTATTTGGAACATTTAGTCAGAAAAGAATAATTTCCCACTGATTGTATGTTTTAGTATTATTTTCTGTTTAAATTAATACCAGTGACTTTATCCCCAATTGCATTCATTTCTTAAAAATATATTTTATTGATTTTTTACAGAGAGGAAGGGAGAGGGATAGAGGGTTAGAAACATCGATGAGAGAGAAACATCGATCAGCTGCCTCCTGCACACTCCCCACTGGGGATGTGCCTGCAACCAAGGTACATGCCCTTGACTGAAATTGAACCTGGGACCCTTCAGTACACAGGGGGACGCTCTATCCACTGAGCCAAAACAGTTAGGGTTGCATTCATTTTATTAACAATCTATTGATACTCATTATTGTAATGAATAAGAAGAGCGTTAGGCAAAATAGTCACTAGTGTTTGATGAGACCAACGCCATCTTTAAGAAGCAAGCTGTTCCAGGTAATTCCCAGTTCACTTCTGGAAGGTCGTCCTGAAAGGAGTGTTCTTACATCGAAAGGTAAGCTATGTAAATTGTTTACTGCCCTGGAATATACAGCTCTTAATAAACACTGTGCCACTGGGCTAAAGGCCACCTATGCTCCTGGAGGCTATAGATATCCAGACCCCCACCCCTTCCAGGTTCCACCCTCTCACTGCTGCCCAAGATTCTGCTTCCATGAATAAGTTCCCTTAGTAAACTCTTTGTTTAATTCTGGAGTTATCAGCCTCTTTTTTTTTGGTCTCTTGGCCCCGTCTGCCTTTAGAGGTTGATGCCAGTACACCTCGGCAAATTTTCCCAACATTGTCCTGTCTTAGGACATTTGTTCACTATGATAGGATCTCAAATAATGTATGTTAAAAGTTATAGAATAAACAATTTTATTTTAAAAGTTGAACATTTGTCCATATATATTTCCAAATCTATTTGCTGCACACAAATTGGGTATATGTGTTATTTTACTTTTCAGTAAGTTGTTTAGCAATAAATAAAAATTTACATGTTCCCTTCTAAACCTCTGCTTTGGAGGAAATACAAATGTTAAAAACCAGATACAATGACTACAATACAATTAGAATGCAGGTGGTACCTTACAGGGAAAGAGCTGTGTGTTATGAAAATTATTCAGCATAATGCTTTGAGTACTGGTTTAGTAGGAAATTTGAACAAGACCCAATGCCTAAGACTGAAATCACTTCTAGGGACTATAATGCCCAAGAAATGACAGATTCACAATCATTTTATGAGGATACAACTTCATGAAAATATACTTATCAATGAATGATTATAGAAAATAATTTAGTGAAGCAAGTGAAAGGCCAATAATATATGCTACCTTTTTTAATTTGAATCAGAAGTTTTTAATTGTTCCATTCTAAGAAAGATATTTTCCCCAACATTTTATTTGAAAGTTATTCAAATATACAGTCAAAAGAATATAGTAAACATTCATATAACACCACCACCTAACATTTTATTTCATTTGCTCTATTACATATGCATCCATCTGGCCATTCCTAAGAAGCAAATTTTAGGAAATAATTTTTATATTTTGTAATTGTAACTTTTATCAAATTGAATTGCATTTCACAACCAACGTATTTTGCAAATATCACAGTGTTTTGTTTTGTTTTGTTTTGTTTTGTGTTTCAAGGATTGATCTAACTTGGTGATGATTCTTACAACAAAGATATTTTGTGATTGGGAAATATAGTCTTAGTTTTGACAAAAAAAAGATAAATTCCTACTAAGTTTTTAAAAAAAGAGATATGTCACATTGTTTAAATATTTGGAGTTAACTTTAGCAAACTATCAAGACTGGAGCTCATCATTCCAGTATAAAAACATGAATTATCATTGAATTACAGAGAAATAGACTTTTATAGCACATAAAAGAATGAAACAAAGATTACAGGAAGAATTTAGAGCATTAAATGTCAGGAACAGTATTTTCTCAGGGAAGTTATTAACAGTTTGAAATCACTGTCTCTTACTTAGACCAGATAATCCTTTACATCTTTTTATTTTTTTAATTTTTACTTGAATACTGATAAATGCAACCATAATCTCTCCCTTATTTTGTTTATCTGGGTTATTTTGCATTCTGTATTACTAGAGAGTAAAGGGTATAGGAACATAATTTATATGTTAAATCTTTGTTGAATATTTTCTTCCTATTTTTCATTTTGTACAATCTTTTCAAGGAGTGGAAAGGAACATGTTCTTTCTTTTCTTTTCTTGTTTGTTTAAAGTAAAATCTGGAAAAAGGGCTATGAGAAGATATTTGGATTTTTATTGTAATATACTCATTAATAAATATTTTTCAAGAATTACTGTTAAATTAATTGACTAGCTTTAATGTAAAAGCTGTACAACCTTAGAAAAATATATAAGAAACACAAAAGAAAAACTACAACTGTGGTTTGCAATTTCTGAAATTGTTAAGAAATCAGCTATTTCGCTTAATTACTTCTTCTCACATCCCACACAAGAGTACTAAATTAAAAACATCACCCTTCTAAGTGTAAGAAAAAAAGTTCCTGCTTTATGAAATAGTGAATTCTAATTGTAACTTAATGATAACAATTTAGCAGAAACATCACCTTTTTGTATTCTTTGTACAGAAAAATACAAAACTATATTTCTCTGCCAGAAGTTGTTTGTTCCTTCACAGAATGAATGGTTCTTGGGCTTTTTGTTGTTGTCTTGATTTTTTTTTTTCTTCATAACACACAGCTATTATGTCTCTGTCTTCACTACCTGTCCACCTCTTTTTCTCCTCATTCCTGTCAGAGAGCCTGTTATTAATGCCATCATCTTTTTAACTGTTCCTTATTTATTGTGGTTATAGGGGGGAAATTGTGACCAGAGTATTAACATTGAGTACAAAATCAGAACAATTTCTCTGAGAGCTGGAGAGTTTAAAAAATGGATGATGTGAACATCGATATTGAACTTTCTGGCATTTATATTTTAAATATTCAAAGACTTAAAAAACCATATTTTAATATGGTTCAAGTAGTTAAGGATTTTAAGTAAGTACCTTAGAATATAAGGTGTTACTGAAGGTGCTGTAAATCAAATTTTAGATTGTCACTATGAGTTTTTTAAAAACATGGAATGCTAGTCTGTCCTCAATTTGTAATGTGTTTTTAATTATAAGTTTAATCATAATAGCCAAAACATATGAACTGTCTTCTATGTACCAGGCATATTTTAAATTGCTTTATATGCATACACATCTGTTACAACAGACCTATGAGTTCAAACTCTTAAGTGTGCACAATTTATAGATGCAGAAATGGAGGAAGAGAGAGTTGAGTCAACTTGCTGAGAGGAAATCACCATTTAAGCTCAACCAGTCTGGGTCAAGGATCTACATATTTAACCACTTTGGGTGGTTTGCAACTTTATATTAATATATGTTGATCTAATATATCTTATGTTCTTTTAAGACCATAATCTAAGTCCATTAAAGTAAACTATAAATGGATAGCAAATAAAGATTAAAAAATGACAAGAAATTCTGCCACACACATAAAAACAAACTTAATATTTTGGTATATTTCTTATTTTTAAAAAGTTTAATAGATTTTTAAAGCAAAGCTCCAATCATATTTACATATATAATTATATATATATATATATATATATATATATATATATATATATGTATAATATGTTTTATTCAATTTATCTTCTATTTTAAATTCTTCTTCAAGCTACTATGTGGTTCTTTTGAACATTTTTTTAAATGAATGAAGAACATACCATCAATGCTTACAAACTTATTTTAAAGCATAAGTCATTGAAAAATGATTGCTAAAGCTAAAATCAATAAGCCTGATAAACTATCTACCTCCCCCCTTTAAAATGTTATTTGTTGTGTTTTTAAATTAATTTCTCTCTAGCCCAGTGATCTAAATAAAGTCTTAGATAAAGGAAATAGTAGGATATATATATAAAAGGGAGGGATGGGTAGTCATATCAAGAAATTATTGAGGCCCTGGCTGGTGTTTTTAAGTGGTTAGAGCATTGGTCCACACCCAAACGGTTGTGGGTTTGATTCCCAGTCAAGGGCACATACCTGGGTTGCTGATCTGATTCCTGGCCCTGATCAGGGCGTTTGCAAGAGGCAACCAATTGATGTGTCTCTTTCACATTGATGTTTTTGTCTCTCTCTCCCTTCCCTTCCTTCCAGTCTCTTTAGGAAATCAATGGGAATATATATATATATATCCTCTGGTGAGGATTAATAACAAAAAAGAAAGAAAAGGGGAAAAAATGTATTGCGAATATATGCATACATCATATATAAATTGTGGTTTGCCTCATCAGAAAATCTCTAAATTAAAGACTCTATCAAAGCTGTTTGATATTTTCACTTTAAATAGAGAGGCAGGTACAAATGTATAATTTGAATAATGAAATCCATTTCTTAGAACTCATTTTAATGTACATAGCCATTCAAGTAATAATAAGAAGAATATAGTAGCCATTATACATTCAATATTAGTCTTACAGCCTCAGTAGCTCATATTAGAACCTTCAATTGCTCTCTGATATAAGCTAAGCTGCATAGTAGAAATATCCTTAAATTTGATTGAATAATTCAAGGTAAGCTTCTACAATTTAGCTAACCTCCTCTCCCCAAGTCATAAATGTGATGCAGGCCTTTCTTCCTCTAATGCAAATCAGCATGGGGCAATGCAGATTTTTTTCTTGTCCAGTTTGCAACTCACATCTAAGTACACAGCAGAGTAGGGGGTAGTACAAATGCAGCCTACCCACTGATGAATGTGGTCTTCAGGCTCAACAGTCCAAACAACATAGCAATCAGATTTCTGACATTTAATTTCTACCAGAACTATAGGAAAAGGTTAATTTATTATGATTGAGCAACTCTGTCCCACCAGTTATATATTTGGGATGTAGGTACTAGACAGTCGTTTCTTTGGAAAGAAACACAGCAGAGTAGAAAGAATCTGATGTATGTAATATATAAAGATTATGGACGTTCTTTAGCCAAACGCACTAACCTTGCAATCTGACGTTTAGAAAGTAGGAGAAAATATATTTACATTTACACACACACATGCATACACATAAGTTATATTATGGTACTAGAGGCCCGGTGCATGAATTCATGCACAGGTGGGGTCCCTCGGGGAGGCCTGCAGAGATCGGGCCCCAGCTCGCGCCCCCAGCCTCACAGCCTCATCTGGTATGCTGCCTTGGCTTGGCACCACCCCCTCACCTGCCACCATCCCGCCTGTGGGGCAATCAGTCGGGGCCAGGACCCCTGCCAGGCTCCCTCAGTGGCTGGGAGCCAGGTGGCAGCCCTGCCCCCCACCACCGCCACTGGTTGCCATCTGCAGGGCGATCCGTGGGCAATTGAGCCCCTGCTTGCACCCGCCTTGACCTGGCGCCGCCCACTCACCTGCTCCACCATCCCACCCCAGTCCGTCTCTCATTGGGACCCATCAGGGCCAGCAGCACCTCCATTGCCACCTACTGCCAGTGCCTCATCGCTGACGCCCGCCATGTTCCACACCGCCCCCTGGCAGTCAGTGCACGTCATAGTGAGCAGTGGAACTCCTGGTGGAACTCCTGGTTGAACAACTGCCCGAAGGGACAATTTGCATATTAGGCTTTTATTATATAGGATTTTGTTTCACTAAGATAATAAAATATAATCTGAGTTTATAGCAGTACAGCTAATATGAAAAGAAATGTTCTTTAGATTTGTAAAACATCAATAAACAAATTGCCAGTCCTTTTTTTTTTCCTTCAGAGGCTGTGACGAAAAACAGGGAAAGTAATACCCATCCTTAAGATCATTTTATAAAAAAAGAACCAAAGTCTCAAAGATTGAATAATACCCCTAACATTACATAGGTTGGAAATATCTAAGGATTTAAGCTTTGGTCTTTCTTCTGACCCCAAAGAGTAAGCTCTTGCCACTAAGCTATTACCACCTTTTGTTAGTTTTTTTTTTTTTTTTAAATATTCATACACTTTCTTATGAGGAGAAAATCCTGTATGTATATAAATAGGAAAACAAAATTCAGACAACATAGAATTTTAGAGTTGTTTAAACCTTCAGAACCATGTAGTCTAAATTTATGTCCAGAGCCCTTAGATCAGCGGTTCTCAACCTGTGGGTCGCGACCCCTTTGGGGGTCAAACGACCCTTTCACAGGGGTCGCCTAAGACCATCAGAAAACACATATATAATTACATATTGTTTTTGTGATTAATCACTATGCTTTAATTATGTTCAATTTGTAACAATGAAATTGGGGGTCACCACAACATGAGGAACCATATTAAAGGGTCGCGGCATTAGGAAGGTTGAGAACCATTGCCTTAGATGGATAATTGATCACTATTAATACTTTTAATAAATGTTATTGAACTCTTCTGTGTTTTCCTCAACTGAAAACTGCCAATTCAAGGCATAGCAAAATAGGGTGTTTTCAAACTTTTCTCCAAAAGGGATAAATTCTAACACATATGCTGGTTATCTCCATGCAAGATTACATGCTATAAGTCAATTAGCAAAATGACCTGTATTACATATATTGCTCTCCTTGAAAACCTCACTAAATGGTAGCTCTTTTATAAAAATAAAGTCAACATATATAAATTAGATTTCTGAAATATTCCATTTCCAGAAGATCTTTTACCAATATTAAGTGTAGCAAAAAGCTATATAGTATATAGTATATAGTATATAGTATATAGTATATAGTATATAGTATATAGTATATAGTATATACAGATAAATGTTTACCTATTTGGTTTTGGTCGCCCATTCCCTTCCCCAGTGAAATAGTCTTATAATTCATTACAGAGTAACTGGACATCTGCAAGATTTATTTTTTCTGGCTTTCCTTCTCTCTAAAGCCCAAATTTTGGATATTTGGAGCTGTACAAAAATGTGCCTTCCTTCTCTGATTATCATTAACAAAGAAATTGAGCTATAAAGATTAAGGTCTAAACATACCAACTTCCTTCATGTTATCTGAATATTTTTCTGAGCATTTACTACTGTCTATACAATTAGTCTCACATTACCTACTTTATTATTGCAACTTATAAAATAAACTGCCTCCTTCAATAAGAGAAGTTTCGCTTAAAAACTAACTTAGTGAAGTTATTTTACAGATTTCAACGTTGTAGCAGTGCATTAAACCCCTCTAAAATTAGAGTATCTCCGTTGACGCATTCTGATCTTAAAGGAGCAACACATTAAAAGCAGTGTAATGCTTCATTTCCTCCCACAATATATTCTGCATAGTCTCATTTTAAAAGTGGAAATAGATGCTTTTTTCTTGGAGAAAAATCTAGTTTTCTCCGAAACTTGCCACTTGATGTATCCATGTGATTTATCAGCAAAATAGTCATACAAGATACATGAAGTAAACCCTCTCTTGGGAATCAGTTTAAAATGTCCAGTGGTTTGAACAAATCAGCTTTTACAAAGTGCTGCAGAAAATTCTGTAAGCTAGTTCTTCATAAGCTGGCCTGCCTCGATTTATTTTAAATAGGAGACATTTGAATTAGCTCGGTCCCTTGTCAGTGAATTCTAATAGCTCCAAACCACCTCACGGTCTCCTCACTCAAGTGGCAGTGCTCTGTGGAAGCAACAGACGGTGCCGATAGAAAACATTAGCTTTCTTCTGTAACCAAAATGTACAGTCATCCGACAGAGGGAATGTTACTAAACAAGAAATCTTCTTGACTCGCATGTTTGATAGTTGTGGTTTAAACTATTCTGTACCCTCTGCCAGCCTTCTCCCTGGTATTTTTCTCAGTGGGTAAGTATCTTAAGCTAAGAAAGGCCATGTCTTTCTTATCAAAATGGAACTTAGTGGTCCTTTCTTGTTGGAAAAGATCAGAAGCTACTCACTATTAAAAAGAGCTGTTAAATTCATGGTACGTTAGCACTAAATTGAGACTTTTTTGATTGTTATATGTAGAATTATAAAAGAGAAATGGGCAGAAACCATTTACCAAAATATACTTTGCTGAGAAGATAAATAATCCTACTGACACTTACATTATCTGTGACATAGGAAATAGTTTTGTGGAGATCTCTTTACCAGAAATACTTAGAAGCAAATGGCTTATGAACCCAACTGCCCCTCTTAACCAGGAACATTATAGCTGCCAGTACTCACAGGGGCCTATGCAAATAGAAGGTCCTCAATATTGATCTTCTTTGGCATCACGCAAATTGTTTTGAGTGTAGATGACTCAAATGATCTTCAATAATATTATGGTAATGAATATTTGGGTTGTGCACCTTAAATACATAATCTCCAATAGTATTATTTTATTTTTTAAAATATACTTTTATTGATTTCAGAGAGGAAGGGAGAGGGAGAGATAGAAAGGCAATGATGAAAAAGAGTCATTGATTGGGTGCCTTCTGCATGCCCCCTACTGAGGATCGAGCCCATCACCTGGGCATATGCCCTGACCAGGAACTGAACCGTGACCACCTAATTCATAGGTTGATGCTCAACCATTGAGTCACACTGGCTGGGTAACCACCAATAGTTTTAGAAAACACACACGCACGCACACATGTACACACACACACTCACATATCTTATGGTCCAGGAGGAAAGTGAAACCAACCCTTAATTCTCCCTGGCAGCTTCAAGAAAGGTTTCATAGAAGATATGATCATTTCATTGTATTGGAAAAGATGTATAGGAATCCAGTAGGCAAAGAGAACATACAGAAGCATTTCCAGTTGAGATGGAAGGGTTGGCTGAACACAGTGGAACATTGTCTGGTCTTCTCTGACAATCCTGAATCCCTGTAACCTGGTGCAGATGCAAACCCGCTGTGAAGACTCAGGAAATCTCACTGAAGTTTCAATAAAGTGATCAGAAGAAAGCTAAGGCTTTATCTCTGCGTGCCCACAAAGCAGCTAAACTAATAAAGGAAAATTGGGTCTAATTGCTAAAGATCAGGTCTTAATATATTCTAAAATATTTAGAATTATAACATTTCCCATATCACTTAAAAAAGACACAATACACTTGTAAATAGATTGTTTTTAAAATTACAAGACATCTTAATTTAAAATCTCTGGTCAAATTTTAGATACAAAATGCAATATATTGAACAAGTTATATATTATATTATGTTATATGAACTGTAATATAAATTCTAATTTGGTTAGCAATTACAAGCTAATTGAATGATATGGTGTGGGCAGAGAGATATGTAAAATAAAGTGCTGTTGCTTAGTCTAATTACTATCTCAGATGTTGTTACACCCACAGTGATTCTTCATACAACAATATAAAGTGTATGTTTTTAATATTAAATTAGCTATTTCCATGCATGATTTGATAATGATAAAGTTAATTAAAGCAATAAAATTAAGATATCAATAAATTATTTTCAGTGGCCCGGGGATTTGTATCTAAATACTGATATCCACAGGAATCAGTAATCCACATATGGATTATTTCTTTGTCTTCTTTATTTTTCTTTTTAGCTCTAATGATGAAAAATAAATATCTTCAATACATTTTATTCCCCCCTAAATATTTTTAATACACGAATTCTTGCAAGGCTTAGTGCTAAAAACTGAAGGAAGAGTCATATTAATTTGCAGAAATGTCCACTCCTAAGTGGCTAAATTCTGCCCTCAATTAGAATGTGTAATTCCTGGGCACGTTATACTGCCAACAGGAGTATCAGAAATAAATGTTGATTCATTTTGTGACATTTTCAATCATGTCTGGCATTTATTGTAAAGGACCACTTAATCAAAACTCTTTCTAAATTTAGGGGCTCTGATTATCATTTAAATTGATTTGCTATTTATTGATTGATTAAAAACCACAATCAACCAATATTATGTGGTTTAAATTTTTCACACAATAATTTGCCTTGACAATTTGCTTCCTTAAAATAAATTACTGACTATATCCTAAAATTCCCCTAATCCTAGGAAAATGGAAATGTATATATATTTTAAATATTAATGGAATTGTGGTTTATTTCTTTTTCAGATGAGTTAAAAAAATGAAGTTAGACAGTTATAATAACAACCTTTAAATGACACTCAAATTTTGGATGAAAATTTATGGTAGATTCTATACTTACTTGTCACATAGTTCCTATAACTCATCCAAGTGTGTGTTAGCATACTCCAAGAGATATCTGAGTAACTAAACCTTGCTGTGGTTTCATAGCACTAAACTCAGGAATGTACTTGATTCAAGTGGGATCATCATGGAGGAGAGTAGAGAAGAGAAGTTTGTTCAGAATTAAGTGAACATGAAACCTACTATATACTAGCAATCATATTGTGCATTGTACAACCCTAAGATTGCTTAGAAGCTCCTGGCTCAGGTGTGGGGGTCACCAACATACATCTGGGCAATGCTATGCCCCAGCCTGCATAACCTTTATCTTCTCAAGGTTGGACTAATGGAGGCAGCAGAGCTTTCAGAATGTAAGATGTGACCCTTACTCAATGAGAATCATCCCCAGCTGTTCTCACAGTGAGGCCTCACTGAGGAAGCCCAGAAGCTTACGTCAAAGTTTGTCAGAAGGTGATGTTGCTCATTTCTCCGCTGTCAACGGTGTGCTGACTTCACATTCTATCCTTTAGAAAAGTAAACTTTGTATAATTTGCTAAAGTTAAATCCATATCTGATCCTAAATATTATCACTTTCCATTTGTCCAGATTTTCAATACGTTTTTGACAAGCAAATAATACCCCCACAATTAAACTCTTTTCATCTTTTAATTGGTTATAACTATAAAATTCAAGTTTTGAATTAAATATTTCACTTTTCATGTCAGTATTTCTACTAAAATAAACATCATTTAAATTAGTGTGAAACTATAGTCATGAGCAACACCTAAACTACAGAATGTTAACCATAAATATTAGACCACTAGTGGCCTGGTGCACGAAATTTGTACATGGGGGGTGGGTTCCCTCAGCCCAGCCTGCATCCTCTCCAATCCAGGACCCTTTGGGGGATGTCTGACTGCCTGTTTGTCCACAGGATCGGGACTAAACCAGCAGTCGGACATCCCCCTAGCAATCTGGGACCGCTGGCTCACCTGCCTGCCTGCTGATCACCCCTAACTGCCTCTGCCTGCCTGCCTGCCTAATTGCCCCGAGCCCCTCTGCCTGCCAGCCAGATCTCACCCCCAATGGCCCTCCCTTGCCCGTCTGATCTTGCCCCCAGCAGCCCTCCCCTGTCAGCCTGATTGCCCCTAACTGCCTCTGTCTGCTGGATCGTCCCTAACTGCCTTCCCCTGGCAGCCTGATCTCTCCCCCAACTGCCCTCCCCTGCCATCCTGATCTTGCCTCCAAAAGCCCTCCCCTACCAGCCTGATCTTGCTCCCAACGACCCTCCCCTACCGGCCTGATCTTGCTCCCAACGACCCTCCCCTGCCGGCCTGATTGCCCCTAACTGCCTCTGCTTCAGCCCCCACCATCATGGCTTTGCCTGGAAAGAAGTCGGATGTCTGGACGATGGCCAGTTGACCTGGTCTAATTAGCATATTATGCTTTTATTAGTATAGATAGATTATATAGGATAGGATTGCTTAAATGGGGGGGAAGCCTTTTTCAGCAGGAGGAGATGCTCTTGGCAGACAAAAATACATGATCCCTATATCTGGACTGATAGCCAGCCATATGCACTATACTATCAAACCAGTCATTAAAAATTGAACCGCTTTTTTACATCTTACACCAAACAGCTGTTGCCCTTAAAACCCCTCTTCAGCCCCCATCTTAGGTTCTGCCTTCGCAGTTCACCCAGATTAGGTTCTGATTCGTCGGTTTCTATGCCAGTCAGCATCAAATGCTCCACTTCCTAGGCAGCCATTGTCTCCTTGCAGTTCATCCAGATTTGGTTCTGATTGGTCGGTTTCTATGCCAGTCAGCATCCCCGGGCCTATCTCCAGGCCTGATCAAAGAGGCAGAGCTGATCAGCAGCCTCCGAGGCTGCTGGCGAGGCCCAGAGAGAGAGAGAGGCAAGGGTTGATCAATAGCTGCCATAGAGGCTGCGAACGAGACCCTACTTCTGTCTCTGGGCCTGGTCCGCAGCCCCATCAGCAGTCAGTGCTGGGTTGCCATGCCAGCACCACTGACTGCAGGACTGACTTCTGGTGTTCGGTCATCCATTTGGTTGTTTTGGATGTTACAAACCCTGGCTCTTTATATATATAGATAGCTTTGCCAATAGGAAATGGGCAATCATTGTGACTTATAAGGTCTGTTGGGTAGTCTTTATTTTCCAAGGTATTTAAACAGAGCCAGTCTTAAGCAAAAGCATATGAGAGTTATCATTTATACCCCAATCCTCCATTTGGAAACAAGCCTTTCATTCTGAGATTTTCCTTTCTACACTGGACTCCAAATAAGCTTACACTACAACCATTCCCATTAGAGTTCTCTTCCTGACTCTTTCACTGATTTCAATTTGATTGAGATTGACACCTTTCCTACATTGGTTTCCATTTTCATCTAGTGTATTTGATAAGCTGACATGTGCTTTTATATTAAGTGGGAGTTAAGATTTTACTTATTACCCCGTATTTATTCACATTTTAAGTCAGGATATTATTAGTACTTTAAAAATAGTGGTTTAAAAATAATGGTTCTCATTTTTTTGACCTACAAAAGACCACTTTAATCTTTCCCCTGTAGATCTTACGTTTTTCAAGATTTTGACTATCATTTTGTATTTTTGGGGAAATAAGTGATCAAAATGGACACTGTGATGACAAGACATGAGATTCAGATGTGTCTGTTCCATCAATCACATTCCAGAAGTTTCAGTGGTGTCACTAACAGTTATACTGAGATTCTGATTAGTGTTAAATTAGAATTGCTGTACTTTCAACCAAATGTAAAGAAGCAAATTAAGGTTTTCATGAGGATTTCCAAGATAATCTTTTAGGCTTCACTACTATCCATGTGGACTTCTACAAGGAGGAGAACTGAAGCAGGGAATCAGTGTCTTAATCCAAAGAATTGATTTCACGTTAAGAGTTTTCTACCAGCAGAGGAAATGATTTTAGATAAATCTCACCAACTCTATGTTCAAAAGATACTCTCTTAAATATTCTTCTTAAAACTATTCAAAAATTCTAAGGTGGCCTCTCCCTGTTAAGAATTCTGAAATTCTAACTTTTTTATTGTTTAAATCTTACATGTGTCTCCTGTTTCCCCGATTGACCCCCCCCCCACTCCCGCCCCCCAGGACAAGTTCCCACCGTGGCCCAGTGTGAAATTCTAACTTTTAATAGTTATTAAAATATATACACCACAAACTCAGTTAATCATAAAATAAAATGTTAAAATATATAAAAGTTGTGTATAAACTTCATAATTAATTAAAATGTCATTTTATATTAAAGGAATGACCTCTGTACCCCTAATATAACTATATTATGCTTCATCATTTGAAAACAAACAAAGGGTTGCATTAAATATTTTTTAGCTTCAGCTCTGAAAGTCTAGGCTCTTTAACTTGTTAAATGTAAATTTTTCTTTTTTATTGATTCATTATTCTCTTGAGAATCTGATTAAATGATTGAGTTATATATTCTCTATTAATACCATACAAACATAACTTAAGGTATTATTTAGGTAATGAAGTCATTTGATACTTAGATAAAATTTCACATGAGAAAGAATGTTTTATTCAGTCATTCATTTTATTAATAAGGGAATATGATACCCTTTATATTGGTAGCAGCAATATATCATGATGTCTTCAATTTGAGTCATTTATGTTTCAAATATACTTCATGAGTATGAACACTTAATACCGGTAATGATTCACTCATCTATTCCCCAATCACTCACTTATTATTCACTTCCTCATAGCTACTCTGGACTCTATGGTCAATTCCTTCTGTGGGGCTCCCAAACCAATCCTTGGCCCCTTGCTTATGCTAAAACAGCCAGCCCAATACCCTTCCTCTGTCACCCACAGTGGCTGCTTTGCCTGTTCCTTCCCTGGACTACCAACAGTGTGGCAAGCATTTAGACAGTTTTACAGATCCAGCCGACCTCACATTCATGTTGCCCAGTTTCAACTCTGACCTCATCATTGTACCACAATCCTTGGTTTTGCCATCAGTGCCTTTGATGTGGCCACCACTGTCATAGTTTTATTATTTTAAGTTGTCAACTTATAACTCCTGCGTCTACATTTTCTCATCTTGATATGTTATTCTACTGGCATCAATTACATAACAATATCAGAACAAATTCTTCATCATCAGGCTGGATTTAGTTTTCTGCTGCCTTTCTCCGGTCCCTCTGTGACAATACCATCTTCCAGTTCACTCAAGATCAAAACTGCTTCCTCCTCCTTTGCTCTTTCCTCGGACATAAAGTCTCTCATTGGGTTGGGGAGTCCTCATGTCACATTTCATTCCAATATTATCACTTGTCCAACCTGTCTACCTTGGTTGGTCTCTTTCCCTCAAATCTGGCCTGTGTACAACGATCAGAGTTACACTTCCAAAACACCACTGTGATCCTAGTGTACCCGTGCTCACTAACTGTAATACACATTTCAATGATTTAGCCTAGATCCCGGCATGCTTTAGGTGTAAATATAAGCCTACTATTAAATTTAATATGTGCATATACCTTAATGTGTAACATCCTCACTATTTAACAAAATGCTTTCAGTTTATTACATTAACAATTTTTAAATGTCTCTTACTCCATCTATTACCTTAGAAATATGCCATGTTAAGAGTTTAAAATGAAGCAGAACTAAAGTCAATTAAAGGGGCCTTGTGGCTCAGTTCGTTCTCAACCTGTGGGTCGCGAACAATGAAAATACATCCTGCATATCAGATATTTACATTACGATTCATAACAGTAGCAAAATTATAGTTATGAAGTAGCAACGAAAATAATTTTATGGTTGGGGGTCACCACAACCTGAGGAACTGTATTAAAGGGTCACGGCATTAGGAAGGTTGAGAACCACTGGAATATAACTTTAGTAGTATCAATATTTTCTAAATGGATTATATTTTAAAACTAACGAAAAGGCTGGTGAATAAAATCAATCTAAGGTGAACATTTCTGTTAAGCAAATGATGTTTTGCTAATTCTAAGTGCAAAATGGACACACATGGTTTAGGAGAAACATGGAGGTCAGAATATCTACCACACCTGGTTCATGGTAGCAGGCTGGGGCAGATTTGAAGCTTTCCAATAGCTGCCTCTGTATTTCTACAATATTTGCATTTTATGCAACATTTTTGCTGTGCTACCTGACTTATCCTCAAGATAGGGCCCTAGAGTGCTTAGACAGAGCAGGTATCTGCTGCACAGTGATTTTAGAGAAGCTGTAAAAGGCCACCCTGCACAGAAACTCTTTCCCTCTCAGCTGTTTTCACAGTGCCTGAAAAGCCAATTTCCAGTAGTTAGAGCAAGTGAGGCCAGTTAAAATGCAAATGCACATACATTTCTAACAGGAATGACACAAGGGGGTGAAAAAGTACTCAAACCTCACCCACTTCCCAGTTCTGCCTCAGGCCAGCCTGCTGAGAGGAAACCCTGTATTGCTTCCGAGTGGAGAACTTGGGTGTGCTATTCAGGACGTTTGTGTCCTGATTCTCAAGACAATTCTCTGTACTTGAACATTCCACATTGACTTTCTTTAATATTTATGCCCTCTTGAATTTTTTTGCAAATGCCTCAAACTATTTTCTTCAAATAGATAAATGTGATTATCCCATTTCTGAAAGGGTGTCTAAGTTTAGACATCTGGGGATCCCTGGCACAGGGTGTAACAGATGAGTAGGCAACAGAGCTGGTCTGCACAGATTTATAACAACTTTGCCAAATGAAATTCCTCTGGTAGAACATTGTGCCCTCATTAGAGTAGAGGAGACCCGAGAACAATTATTTTCAGAGAAATCTACTCAGATCTGCCTACCTTCACCCAATGAAAACTTCATCTAACTCAATAATAGCACTGAGAAGAGAAGTAACACTGACCCGCCATGTGGACCTTTAAGACCCATTTTCTAATCAAATGTTATTATAAATCTCTTCCTCATTTAAAACAGAAGAAAATCAATTCTGTGTATTGAATTTTCAATTATTGATCCACAATTTCTAAATACTCAGTAGAATTATTAGACTTTACACAGCCTCTATAGTCAGTAATAAGACACCCAAATATATCCTAGCTTTACTAAATTCCTAGTTGTACTATGATTAATTTAAGTGGGTTTGGGAGGTAAAAAGGTAAATTTATCAAGTTTATGGTATTTCAGTCTGTTAACAGAAAAACAAAAATAAGATGAAGAAGATTTGCCAACTCCACAACGTTAAGCACAGTATTATTATTTACTCATTTTATTTTGTGACAGTGCTTTTGAATTTCTTTTTTTCTTTATCTGAGGGAGTTAAGACAACTTGTTTCAGTGAAACAGTGAAATAAAGATAATGTTTATTAAGCAAAGAAATCAGAAATGCCA
This sequence comes from Myotis lucifugus, assembly GCF_000147115.1. Lineage (NCBI taxonomy): Eukaryota > Metazoa > Chordata > Mammalia > Chiroptera > Vespertilionidae > Myotis > Myotis lucifugus. Next base: position 797,701 of record NW_005871212.1, on the reverse strand, counting down.
GAAAGGAAAGAGATTTTCGATTACCTGTGTCAAATAAGTTCCTTTGTGTTATTATTCTTATCATCAAGAGCATAACAGTCTGAGAAAAACACATTAGTTTCAGTGAGAATATGTGAAAAACTTACTTTCTATCCACTCTCTCTTCTATCAAATACCAGGCCAGTTATTTGAACAAACTGTGGTTCTGATCCTTTGTATAGGTCATGATTACCAACACAAAAAGGTCATTCAGATGTGAAGTCCTACTAAAGCACACCTTGCCCCCAAGCAAGGACCAGTGTGAATTTAGCATTTAAAGGAAAAGAATGTCACAGAGACATGATTTTATCTCCAGACCACATACTAAATCCTTGTTGACTAGTTATACTGCTACAGTAGAACCTTCCATAACCTAAAAACAACCAAAATTATGAGATACATATGCATATACACAGATTTGTTCCATAATCCATCTAAAAACTGTATTTAGATGGAATTCACGCCTAGGTCAACAGCAAAAACTAAGTAAGAAAATAAACTTTTTAATTTTTTAAATATCTTTTTATTGATTTCAAAGAAAGAGGGAGAGGGACAGAAAGAAACATCAATGATGAGAGAGAATCATTAATTGGCTGCCTCCTGCACACCCCATACTGGGGATCGAGCCTGCAACCTGGGCATGTGCCCTGACCAGAAATCCAACAGTGACCTACTGGTTCATACATTGATGCTCAAACACTAAGCCATGCTGGCTGGGCTAAACTTTTTATTTTTAAAGCATACTCAAATTTGGAATAAGTTGACAGGTTACTTAGCCATATTTAAAATAAATTGACTGAATATCAATACCCTATCTTGATATAACTTTAATTTTTTCTTTGAGCCATATTATTCTGGAATCTATAAAAACATCCCTGTCTATTTATTTCCAAATTACATTAGTTATTAAATTATCTGTTCTAAATGAGGGGAACAGAAGATAAAAAGATAGAGAATAAACTACCTCTGTAAATTTAAATTAGTAAGACCACAAATAATTAGTCTAAGAATCATTTACATACTAGAGGCCTGGTGCACGAAATTCATGCATGGGGGGGGGGTGTCCCTCAGCCCAGCCTGAACCCTCTCCAATCTGAGACCTCCTGGTGGGATCAGGCCCAAACTGGCAGTCGGACATCCCTTTCACAATCCAGGACTGCTGGTTCCCAACCTCTCGCCTGCCTGCCTGATTGCCCCTAACTGCTTCTGCCTGCCAGCCTGATCACCCCTAACCACTCCCCTGCCAGCCTCATCGATGCCTAACTGCTCCCCTGCCACCCCGCTTGCCCCCAACTGCCCTCCCTTGTCAGCCTGGTTGCCCCTAACTGTCCTCCCCTGCAGGCCTGGTCCCTCCCAACTGCCCTCCCCTGCAGGCCTGGTCCCTCCCAACTGCCCTCCCCTGCCGGCCAACTTGTGGTGTCCATCTTATGTCCACATGGGGGCGGCCATCTAGTGTGTTGGAGTGATGGTCAATTTGCATATTACCTCTTTATTAGATAGGATCAGTGCAGTTGGAATTAAGTCTGTTTTAATAGGCCTTTCACAGTTTCAGACAACTTGGATGAATCTTGAGAATATCATACTAAGTGATGTAAGTCAGACAGAAAAAGTCAAGAACCATATGATTTCACTCATGTGTGGGAAATAAACAAGCAAAACATACAAGCAAAAATTTCTTAGACACAGACAACAGTATGGTGATTACCAGAAGGAAGGGCCATGAATAGATAGTAAAGGGTAAAGGGAATCAAATACATGGTGATGGAATGTGGTTTGACTTTGGGTGGTGAGCACACAATGCAATATACAGATGATATATCATAGAATTGTATACTTGAAACTTAATGTCACCCCAATAAATTAAAAAAAATGTCATTTGCTATCTTGCTATTCAAATTTGCTTTAAAAATATACTTTTGCAAACCCAAGTGTATTGATTACCTAATGCTGTGCAACAAATGAGCCCAAAGCTTCATAGCTTAAAACAATAATATTTATCATCTCACAGTTTCTATGGGTCCAAATTTGGGTAGTGCTTAGCAGGGACCTCTGGCTCAGGGTGTCTAACCAGACTACAGTCAATCTGTGGGCCAGGGCTGCGGTCATCTGAAGGCTCACATAGTGGGTGGGTGGGTCTGTTTCCAAGCTCATTCACATGGTTGTTGCAGAATTCAGTTCCTCCAGGTGTTTTGAACCGAGGTCCTCATTTCTCTCTGGCCTTTGGTCAAATGCTGCCCTCAGTTCCTTGCCTCACAGTCTTCTCCATAGGGAAGGTCACAACATGGCAGCTGGATACTCAGAGCACGGATGTGAGAAGAGCCACAGACACAGAAGTCCCATTTTTTTACAATCTAATCACATTGGACATAGTCCATTGACCTAAAGCAAGTCAGTAGGGAATTTGGTCACTCTCCAGGAGAGGGGATTACACAAGGAAGTATAAATGCCAGGGAGCAGGATCAATCTGAGCTGTTTTAGAGGTAGCCTACCACACTCCACAGGGCATTCAAATTAATGTCTCGACATGTTTAAATCATGTGTGAATTATTCTTCCACACCAGTGGTTCTCAACCTTGGCTGCACATTAGAATCACCTGGGAATCTTTTTAAAATCCTGATTTCTGGGCCTCATCCTCCGGAAATTCTGTTTCTTTGTTACTAATGTTGTGGCCCCACCCCATAACAAAGAAACAGAATTTCCGGAGAATGAGGCCGAAATCTGGATTTTAAAAAGATTCCCAGGTAATTCTAATGTGCAGCCAAGGTTGAGAAGCACTGTTCTACACCAAGAAAGTCTCTTTCAGAAGTTAAGTTGGGTTATGTATTTTAAGAATATTTTTCAAACATATTTCAGAAATGATTACATAAGTGACAGATAAAACATGAAGCATTTATCATAAAATATAAAAATAGTTTTGCTTCAGGGGTATATATAATGTACTTATTTATAAAATAATTAGATATCATTAAAATACAGATGTTTTTGGAAAATATTTTAAAATGTTTTATTACATAATATAATAAGAGTTAAGATTTCTATAGTACTTACAATGTGCTTATTACTGCTTTAAGTATTACATATATATGTGTGTGTGTGTCTGTGTGTGGGTGTGTGTGTGTGTGTGTGTGTGTATACGTATATCCTCACAACAACTACACAGATAGGTATTATAATTAAACTAGTTCAAAACCAAAACCAAACAGTTAAGTAATATGTCCAAGATTATATAGCTAGTAAGTACCGGAATCAATATTCAAATTTAAATTATAAATCTGACTCCAAAATGTATCTTCTTAATTACTATAGTATATGTTCATATAAGTAAGACGGTGAGCTAATACTCAAAATTATTTTCATTTTCTTCTTTCTACTCTCCCATCTCTTAAGTTATTATTAATTAACTAATTCATCCAAAAATTATTTTATACCTACTAAATTCCAGCACTCTGTTAGGAATGAAGTGTTGTCTTTATGCAGTTTCCAATATGTTTTTCTCAGTATATTGTCTTGTTTATCCTTAAAATTTATCCAGTTATTGGTACTTCAGCATCTGCTGTGTCTTTTACTCTCTTTTTATCACTAAAAATTTTTCTGAATTTATAATAACACATATATTTTTTTCTCCCCTTTTTTGCTTGATCAAGACAGATAGTAGTTTGTTTAGTTTATTAATGTTTCACAATGCCAACTTTTTTACTTTGTTTATGATTTCTACTGTTTCTCCCTTTTCTACTTAACTACAATTTCTTCATTATTTACTTTTTGTGGGTGTGTGCACTCACACTCATATTAACCTTTCTTAAATGAGAAATGAATTAATTTCTATCATCCTTTCATATTATTGATATAAATATTTAAGGTTATGATTTTCTCTGATAACTTATTTTTATTACATAAGTTTGAATATGTTGTGCTTTTGTGTTAATTTTTTAAAATTCTGAAATTAGGTCTTATATTTTCTCTTTTTCTCCAGGGTTGTTTAATGTAGAATTATAGTATTTCCAGGGAGGAAAGTATTTTAATTAATTTCTAGTTTCGTTGTGTTTTAATAAGAAAATTTTGGTAATGCTGAAACTTTATATAAGATTTTTTTGTAATCTCATAATTGTTCAATTTCTATTAATGTTCCATGTGTATGTGAGAAGAATGAATATGCTTTATTATCATGATGCAAATGTCAATATATATTTATAATATGTATATTATTTATTATGTTATTTAGTTCTTCTATATCTATTACATTTGGTCCTATCTTAGAGAGAGACTGATATATTAAATTCTTCTTTTACTTTTCCATGCCATTTTATATCTGCAACATTATAAACTGAAATGGAAGATATATGCCCTTCGGAAGAGTTTGCATGCTCAGAGGTTAATAAATTTCATGGCATTACCCACCTTACCTATCTTTTATCGCAAGACATTTCCCTGAAATTCATCCCAAACATCAGATTCCCTTTCCTTGCTTTTCAGGCCATAAACTGGTATATTTTTTGCTCTGGCTCCTTGGATCGACTTGGTTTGCCCAGCAAGTGTCAATTCACCTGCTTAGGCTACTGTTTCTTCTTCCTCCACTTTCTCCATTTAGTAAAGTCTTCCCAATCCACTTAGGAAGCTTAATTAATTCCTCCTCTCCAGGTTGCCACAAGCATCATGCATTGTTTTGTTGAAGCCTTTCTCATGCTGGATGATAATGATTTTATTTCCTCTACTCTGCCACCTCCTCCTTCTCTTGGCAGTAATTTCTTTGAAGACAGGAAGCTTACCTTCTTTATTTTTACACTTGAACAGTCTCATACAGTGGGGGATACAGAAGAGCCTCAATAAATACTTGGTAGATGGTGAGCAATTAACTCTAATAGCACTGAGTGCTTTTTGGAAGCTCTACCCTTAAATTATCTCACTTATTCCCTACAATCACCCTGTTTTCTTGTATATACCAAAGTATCATTTTGGTAACTACTCTATTTGCTATATATAATACTTATAGATTTCCATTATATATATTACCATGTTGAATAGCAATTATTTTCCTATATATCTGGTTCTCTGCTAAACAATAGGCATCTGTCTCAGAGGAAATTTTTTATAGCCTGGTATAGAGCAATTGCTAAGGAACTGTTTGTTGAATGACTGACTGAATGAATGAGATAGATACCATTGCCAAGTCAAAGATTGGTTGCTATTATCAGCTTTAATATAATGTCATACTTAATAGAGAACATAATAAATGAATTATTTATTATACATAATTATAAAATGTACATCATCATTAAAATAAGTAAATCAAAGGGTTTTTAAAAATATAATCCTTCTGATTCCAGAGAGGAATGGAGAGGAAGAGAGCCATAGAAACATCAATGATGAGAGAGAATCACTGATCTGCTGCCTCCTGCACTGCCCCACATTTGGGATCGAGCCCACAACCCTGGGAAACCCTGGCATATGCCCTGACCTAGAATTGAACCATGACCTCCTGGTTCATAGGTCGACGCTCAACCACTGAGCCATTTCTGCTCAGGCAGTCAGAGTGTTTTGAATATTGTATACATCATTTTAATAGAATGGTAGTTTCTCCCTGGCTGGCGTGGCTTAGTGGTTGAGCATCAACCTAAGAACCAGGAGGTCACAGTTCTATTCCAGGTCAGGGCATATGCCTGGGTTGTGGGCTCAACCCTCAGTATGGGGCGTGCAGGAAGCAGTCTTATCATTAATGTTTCTATCTCCCTCTCCTCCTTCCTCTCTGAAATCAATAAAAATATATATTAAAAAAAGAAAGGTGGTTTCTAAAATGGTAAAAATGAGCATATTAATAAGTGATTATGTTTCTGTTATTACAAAGGCAGTGATTATAATGATACCTATATTCTGGGGGAAAAAATTCAGATAGAAAAATAGTTTTCTCCTCTGAACAATGAGACTATATGAATAAGTGATACATATGACATACAGAGATCAATCTAGTTTTAAAGGGCCATGATATAACATTTAAGCTCATATAATTATTGTTTTCCTTTTGAGTAATACTTAAGCCACTAAATTATATTGTCTTCTTTATTAATATTTAGTCAATTAGAATTTTTAAAAACAAAGCTTTAAGAAATGTTGGGATTATATATGTGAGCAACAGAGATACTCAAACTCCACTTGGCCTAAGAGGTCCTTTAACAGGCATTAATAAGGAAAAAAATAAATTTCCACATAAAACAAAGTGCCACATATGAAAATAGAACTATAGGAAGTTCTTCTATCTTAGAGTATAATCCTTGCTACCTTAACATTTGATAATTATTAAGCAAGCTTTTGAATAAAATTTCCAGTAATTTTCCATTGCCCCTCAATCCCAAATTTCAAAAGCTTTCTAAAAAGTCATTTTTACTTTTCTAAAAAATTTAATTACTCAATTTAGATCAGTGGGTTTGAATGAAGTTCAAACTCCTAACATTAGTCTTAATATTATAAAAACATATCTTATTATTCCTTATTTCTCTTAGAAAAAAGCTTTCTTACTCCATCCCTCTCTCACATACACACCTAAGGAAACACATTGAACTAATTCTGTTGAATATCTAGGCTTCAATTACTTCCAACTACTATTCAGAGAATTGACTTAAGTCAAAAGATGGCTTAGGGATTATTTAAATAAGACATTATTTCACCCCAAATGTAAGCTGATAAGATGTGCAATCAACTGCTGCACTTCTGCACATAATTTCTAAAATCCAATTTTAGGAAAATGCATCCAAAGAATATTCAGTGAAGAACTAGTAACTTTTGAGTTTCATCCCCTTTTGGAGTATCCCAAACCTCATTTGCTTACCTTGCTGGTCCTTACTAAATAAATTGATTTGAAGCTATTTTTATGTTATTTTTTCTCAAATCCTTTTCATTAATACTGTGATCTGTGATAGCTATTTTAAGGATTTTAATTAGCTATCCTTGTACCTCTAAACTATTAAAGTTAAAGACAATTATGTATGTCCTTTTAAGAATTAAAGGAATTACTTATGCAAAGTTCTTCTGAGACTATTATCTCATACTAGAGGCCCGATGCACGAAATTCGTGCAAGAGTAGATCTTCCTTCCCCTGGCTGCCAGCACCAGCTTCCCTCTGGCACCCAGGACCCATGCTTTCCTCGCAGCCCCGGCTTCATCTGAAGGATGTCCGGTCTAATTAGCATATTATGCTTTTATATTATAGATGGATTGACAACTCTGCTGATACTCTTTATTCCTCTAGTTCTGCTCTCTTTTTGGCTGGCCCATCCACAGTGCATTTACCAGTTCCACTGGCTTTCCTCTGAGTGTAATGACTTTCCTTGTACTCTGTTAAAAATATATCCCCACAAATCAAGAAGAAGCAGATTCAGACTAAGTGGCTGAGAAGATTTACATTCTATTGCTAACCCAGTTATTACTCTGCTGAAAACCCCATAGCATCAATATAATGAATCCCTCAACTTCTGCAGCAAGCGCAATTTTTCTTCCCAGTCTCATTGGCTCCCAACTTTCTGCTTGACCTTTTATAATCTGTGTGCAGCAGAACTTCATTACAACCTTTTAAAGATGCACAAATGGTGCACAACACCAAGGTCACAAAAGATCCCAAGTGAAAACTTTTGAAACACCATTAGAATAGATATTGAGATCTCATTTAAGAGGCAGAATAACCTTATGGAGAAATCAAACCTCAGGATTCAATATGTCTCCCAAGGGCTGGTAATACAAAATATTGACAATATGGTAAGTTGAATACACTCAACAAACCTTTTTTTTAAGTGGAAAAGAATCTGATTTCTCAAGCTAAAAATGGCTGAGGGATCCTAAATGGCCCCTTCGGTGTTCTATCTCAGTGCTGTAAGGATAATAGTTTTAGAATTGCAACCCAGACAGGTTTCATTACATAATTCACAACATTGATGTAACCTCAAGAAGCCAACACTCATATAGTTTTTCTTATCAGCTTGAGCCAGCTAAAAACACCTTAAAATCCCATTGTAAAATAACTTAAGAATGTGAAAAGCACAAAATTACAGCTTGGCTCTTCACATGACTGATTGACTATAAGTGGAGGAATCTTGAAGGTATAAGAGTAAGTAAGTTGAGCTGTAGGACAGGTTGGTATGTGGCTAGAAAGAGGAAGGAAGAATTTAATTCTGATCAGCAATCTCCTTCAAGAAAAAAATGAGCCGAAACCGGTTTGGCTCAGTGGATGGAGCGTCGGCCTGCGGACTGAAGGGTCCCGGGTTCGATTCCGGTCAGGGGCATGTACATGGGTTGCGGGCACATCCCCAGTAGGGGGTGTGCAGGAGGCAGCTGATCGATGTTTCTCTCTCATCGATGTTTCTAACTCTCTATCTCTCTCCCTTCCTCTCTGTAAAAAATCAATAAAATATATTTTAAGAAAAAAAAAGAAAAAATGAATATTTGCTTGGAGAGGGAGAGAGTAATGGGAAAGAGCTCCAAGGAAAAGTTTTGTTCCACTTGCTTTAAATCTTATTGCTCAAGGAGAATAAAAGAGAACACATGTCTGACTCTTTTTGCAGTTTTAAATCAGTTCCAGCGTTGGGTCCCATTTTCTCTTTTCCTGCCCTACCTCTGCTTCCTCTTCCTTTGTTTTTCACAACTCATAAAGTCCAAGATATGCATGGTTGAGGCTGTATGATCTGCTAACATATGAGATGGAGCAGTCTGTTCAGGTTTATTTGGAATAGAGGAAACATTCTAATTCACTGCTCTTTCTACCATCTTCAAACCCAACCCAAATTTTTATTATAGAATGTATACCAAGTGGCATATGAAAACACAGATGAAATATACAAATGTCTCTGAATCAAAGTCCTCCAGTCCAATAGTTGTGGCTCCATGATGGCCACTCTCAAATGCCCTCAGAAAAACTAAGTAATTTTTACAGATGCCTCCATTCCAATTCACCAGCAGTTTTAAGGATGACAAAAGTCAGAATTCAGAAGCTACAGATATTAGTTATGAATCCATGGGAGCCTTTGACTCTTGGATGCAGTGTGTACAGTAGAATAAGAATGTGGGTTATGTTACTATAGCACAGTCAGGTTCCAGTGTCCAGCTCAGACACTTGCTTGCTATGTTTATTCAGCAAAGTTACTTAACTTCTCTGTGCCTCAGTTCTTTCCCATTAATTTGTAATAGCATCAACTTATAGAAATAACTAGAGACCCAGTGCACAAAAATTTGTGCATCCAGGGGGTGGGGGAGTCCCTTAGCCCGGCCTGTGCCCTCTTGCAGTCTGAAACCCCTCGGGAGATGTCCACCTGCTGCCTTAGGCCTGCTCCCCAGGGAATCGGGCCCAAGCTGGCAGTCAGACATCCCTCTGGCAGTCCAGGAGCCTTGGGGGATGTCCATTTGCCAGCAGGGAGCAGGCCTAAGCTGAAGTCAGACATCCTTAGTGCTGCTGAGGAGGCAGGAGAGGCTCCCACCACTACCGCTGTGCTGGCAGCCAGAAGCCTGGCTTGTGGATGAGCAGAGCTCCCCCTGTGGAAGTGCACAGACCACCATGGGGTATCTCCTGCATTGAGCGTCTGCCCCCTGGTGGTCAGTGTGTGTCATAGTGACCAGTCATTCTCAGTTGTTCTGCTGTTAGGGTCAATTTGCATATTACCCTTTTATTATATAGGATAGAGGCCTGGTGCGTGGGTGGGGGCCTGCTGGTTTGCCCTGAAGGTTGTCCCAGACCAAGGTGGGGGTCCTTCTGGGGTGCCTGGCCAGCCTGGGTGAGGGGCTGAGGGCCATTTTAAGGCTGGCCACACCCCCTTCAGGTTGAGGGTCCCCACTGGGGTGCCTGGCCAGCCTGGCTGAGGGGCTGAGGGCTGTTTTCAGGCTGGCCAAGCCCCCCAGAGGGGACCCTCACCCTTGGGGGTGTGGCCAGCCAGGGTGAGGGGCTGAGGGCCATTTTCAGGCTGCCCACAGCCACTTCAGGGTGGGAGAGTCCCCCTGGCCAGCCTGGGTAAGGGGCTGATGGCCGTTTTCTGGCTGGCCATGCCCCCGGCAACCCAAGCTCCCAGCCTCTCCTTTTTTTTCTGGGATTTATTTATCTTCTATAATTGAAACTTTGTAGCCTTGAGTGGAGCCCAGTTCCGGCTGGAAGAATGAGTTGCCCCTGGCAACCCAGGCTCCCAGCCCCTCCTTGAGTGGAGGCCATGGCCAGGTGGAAGTAGGTATCTGCGATTTATTTATCTTCTATAATTGAAACTTTGTAGCCTTGAGCAGAGCCGAGGGCTGGCCAGGGCAGGGGGGAAGCTTGGCTTCCTCCATTGCCAGGGGCAACCCAAGCCTCCTGCTTGCTCCAGCTCAGTGGCTGCAGCCATCTTAGTTGGGTTAATTTGCATACTCTCTCCTGATTGGCTGGTGGGCGTGATGTATGGGCGTGGCTTTAGCATAGCAGATGGATGATTAATTTGCATGTTTCTCTTTTATTATATAGGATGCCCTGGCTGGTGTGGCTCAATTTGTTGGGCATCACCCTGTGCACTGAAGAATTGCCAGTTCAATTTCTGGTCAGGGCACATGCCCAGGTTGTGGGCTCCATCCCTGGAAAGGAGAATGCAGGAGGCAACTGATCATTGTTTCACTCTCACATCAATGTTTTTCTCTCTCCTCTTCCTTCCTCTCTATAAAAAGCAATATTGTTTTTAAAATTAAAAATAATAATCCATATAGAGCTTCTTGCACAGAGCTTGCACTTAAGGATTCTCATTAGGTGGTGATGGTACATGCCTTGATTCTAATATTTAAAGAAGTCATGGATGTTCATTTTCACCAAAAAAGAGTCTTAATAACTTTAAAAATATGCCTATCAGCTTAAAGAGGAGGTATGGTTTTCCCAAGATTTTTTCAGAAAGGTTCATTTCATTTAATTTAATACACTATTTGACAAAGAGTATATATTTTATATCATGCCCACAAATTTGATTATGTAAGTTACCTCCCCCCAATCCCTTCATTTATAGTAGTTCCACTCTATTTTATTTTTTTTAATTTTTATTTTTTAAACATATATTTTATTGATTTTTTTACAGAGAGGAAAGGAGAGGGATAGAGAGTTAGAAACATTGATGAGAGAGAAACATCGATCAGCTGCCTCCTGCACACCCACCACTGGGGATGTGCCCGCAACCAAGGTACATGCCCTTGACTGGAATCGAACCTGGGACCCCTCAGTCCGCAGGCCAACGCTCTATCCACTGAGCCAAACCAGTTAGGGCAGTAGTTCCACTCTTAAGCAATTCCATCTCATTGGCACTGAGAATACTGTTATATGGAATTCTAATATACCATCTTTTCCATGCAAATTTGCCTTTGCGCCGTGATAACCCATGGCTCTATTTCATTGCCTAAATCAATGCTGGGGACAGTGATCCCTTTACTATATTAACTAGCTAAGTTGCTCAGGAAGAAATACTGGATTGAACCATTTACCCTGTCAGGCTCTCTGCCATAGGCTCTGGGGCCCAAGCAGTATAATGGCTGGCAGCTTGGGCAGTGGGCGCAGATGGAGAATAATTGAGGTTCCCAATCAGCACCAGGCACATCATGGAAGCTCAGAAAAGTATTAAACGGCAACAGGAAGCCCTTCATACTCTCTACACATACAGATGTTATACACATTTGTGAATATATTTGTAGATCAGATTACTCACATTTCATCCCCAAACCCACAGGGTTGAATGGGAAAGATCTGGCATTTGCTTTAGGAGTTCTCAATATCTTGCATAAGGAAATGTGTAACCTTTGGCAATATAAGTTATCTTCAGGTAAGGAGGTATCAGAAAAATTATTACTTTATATATTTCTGCTTTAAAATCTTAGAAAAATGGTACAGATTACTGTAAGAAAAAAATATTTTCAAAATAACCATATAAAGCACACGACTAATTCTAAACTATCCTTCCACGTGTTGGCAGAGATAAGGCAGGTGAAATTAAAAATAAAGGATGTATTAATGTTTTTAATTAATATTTAAAATATATGCAAGTGATTTATAATGCAAATTCCTCCAGTAATTTTAATTTATTATTATTATTATTATTATTATTAATTTCAGAGAGGAAGGGAGAGGGAGAGATAGAAACATCAATGATGAGAATCATTGATCGGCTGCCTCCTGCATGCCCCCTATTGGGATTGAGCCCACAATCCAGGCATGTGCCCTGACTGGGACTCAACCATGATCTCCTGGATCATAAGTTGACACTCAACCACTGTGTCACACTGGCTGGGCCCTCAAGTAGTTTTTGATTCATTTTCATTTACTTATTTATGAGTTCTTCAACAAATATATACCTACCAATTGTGTTTCCGGCATTTTGATGAGCCCTGGGAAATGGCAAGAAAGAAGCAAGATGGAATATATAAAATCTCTCTATTTAGTGCTGCAACATGGCACTCTGAATGCTCTTTTCGCAAATCTGTAAAAGTGAGATTCATTTGCAATGGGATGGGAACTGTGTCCAATTCATGCGCTTTTATCTAATTTAACTGAAACAGGTACTCTCCAGTAAAAATGCTTTACTTTGCCATAAAATTTCATTACAGAATGTGTCAAAACGATGTACAAGCCTATGGAATTAAAGAAGTTAAGTTTTCATAATTCTAAAAAGTCAACTGTGAAAATAAAAACTGCCTCTCTGGCTAATTCCCCATGTACAGATTGCTTATTCATGAATAATGATATACAAAGCTCTGAACTCATTCACTTGCTAAAGGAGGCATAAAAAATACTGGTAAGTATATTCTTACCTGCCTTGTTACCACTTGCCATCTGTATTGTTACTGCATTCTAGTCACTTAACTGAAAATGCAAAGAAATCATCTTAACTATAACTCTCTCTTCCCTCAAAATCACCACCAATGCCCAGGGAGAATGCCAATCTGAATCTTTTATTCTTCCTTCTATATCTGACTTCACAATATCTAGGACATCTCTTCAATATCTAAGATTTTTTTCATTTTATTAAGAGAGAAGTAGAAGGATGGATATAGCAAATTAAAGAAAATTATTTACCCTTCCACCCCCCCACCAAGCAGAACTAGTTTTGTATTTATAACCAGGGAAATTAGCAGCTTCAGTTCCCTTGATTGCAGATGACTTCTTCTCCATAAGGGAAAGTCATCCTTTTTGATTGAGCTTTGGAGGAGATGCTAATGGAGACCTGAGCAGTAAAAAGGATCTCACCTAGCAAGTCAGATGAGCAGAATGAACTCTGGAGAGCAATGGGTGATAGATGTGGCAGCCAAATCCACACCATGACCATTGTAGGATCAATATTACTTTCAGCCAGAGATGGCTTCTGGTGGCAACAATAATGTATATGAGAGATTAGACAACTTTAATGGAGGGTGATTCTTCAAATCCACTTGCCAAGCAACTCATTTCTATGTCCTGTGTCTTAGTGGAAGGCTATCTATATAATAAAAGCCTAAGCGACCATTATGGCGGAATGACCAGAACAACTGGTCGCTATGATTCGTATTGACCACCAGGGGGCAGACGCTCAACACAGGAGCTTCCCCCTGGAGGTCAGTGCACTTCCACAGGAGGAGCGCCACTCAGCCAGAAGCTGGGCTCTTGGCTGGCAAGCACAGCGGCAGAGGCAGGTCCCGCCTCCATGGCAGTCCTAAGGAGCAGCAAGCTGAGCGGTAAGAAGCAGCGAGCAGGTGGGCGGTAAGGAGAGCGAGGGTCCTGGACTGCTGGAGGGATGTCCGACTGCAGCTTAGGCCCACTCCCTGCCTGAGCCGGCAGTCGGACATACC
>NW_005871212.1:782962-783794 GCF_000147115.1 Myotis lucifugus | reverse complement strand
CAGGGGCAGATGCTCATGCAGAGCTGCCCTGTGTCAGCGTGCTCCACAGCCAACTTCCACAGCCAGCCACCTCCATGGGTCCCTCCACCCAGTCAGCTGGTCCCAATCAGCCCTGATCATTGGCCAGGCTGAGGGACCCCACCTGTGCACGAATTCATGCACCCCGCCTCTAGTATATATATCCTATATAAAAAAGCCTAATAAACAAATTGTCCCCTCGACTGGGAGTTCGACTGGGGTTTGACCGCTCGCTATGATGTGTGCTGACCATCAGGAGGCGGCGCAGAACATGGCAGGCATCGGCAAAACGGCACTGGAAGCGGGAGGAAGTGGAGGTGCTGCCAGCCCCGATGGGCCCCAACAAGAAAGAAACCGCAGAGGGATGGTGGAGCAGGTGAGCAGGGGCACCATGCCAAGATGGATGCAAACGGCAGCCCGATTGCCCCGCAGGTTGCCCTGCAGACAGTGACCAGCAACGGTGGTGGAGGGCGGGGCTGCCACCTGGCTCCCAGGCAATGAGGGAGAAAGGGCAAATAGCAATATTAAAATATTTCTTCAAATTATTTTCCTTTCAATGTGAACGAATCTGTGCACCAGGCCTCTCTCTATATATATCTAGAGAGAGGCCTGGTGCATGAAATGTATGCACTTGTGGGGGAGGGTCCCTCAGCCTGGATTGTAAGAGGGCACAGGTCAGGCCGAGAGACCCCACCGGTGCACGATCAGGGCCGGGGAGGAATGTGGGTGGTTGGCCAGCTGGGGAAGGACTGTGGGAAGGCTCCAGGGTGTGTCCGGCCCATCATGTTCAATCCCAATCAGCTGGACCCCAGCA
>NW_005871212.1:740960-782756 GCF_000147115.1 Myotis lucifugus | reverse complement strand
TGGGGTTCCTCAGCCTGGCCATGTGCCTCTCACAATCCAGCCTGAAGGACCTCTTTCCCCTGAGTGCCCAGGCCTCCAGTATATTATCTAATAAAAGAGTAATATGCAAATTAACCATCACTCCACGAAAGAGATGGCGGCTCCCATAACGGCCGGGGTGGGATGCTGGCACCGTTGCCCCAGCAATGCGAGCCCAGTGTCCACACCCCAGCTGCGCGGAGGGAGGGGAAGGGCCTCTGGCCAGAGGCTGGGGCATCATTGCAGGCCAGGCTGAGGGACCCCCACCCCCAGTGCACGAATTTCATGCACCGGGCCTCTAGTGTATATATAGTTATACTTTCAAACCCACACACCTAGGGCTACGGGATGACAAGGAGTCCTGCTGTCAAATTAAAGCTCATCAGCAACTCCACAGGTGCTGACTTCTGTTTTGGCTAAGCATTGCAGCATAATGTCTAATTACCAGGAATTGTCCCCCTCCCCCACAAAAAAACAGTGCCCTGACAGATCAATGCCTCTAAATTTTGTTGTGATACAAAACACCTAAATTATGACTTACTTCTCTTCTCCTCTAATTACAATTTACAGCCAATTTGAAACCAATTAAGTTCTTGGTTTTTTTTCCCCCAGTCTGCCACTAATAGGCCCTAAATTACAAGAATATAAGAAGCTGTGGCACATCAATCTACAGTCACAATACTTGTAGTAGAGTTGTCATAAAATTACAGAAGGATAACAAAATGATTGGATGTAATTAGGTGAGAGGAAAATAGGACCCAACTCAAAATGCCAGTCAGCAAGTAATTAATCCTAATATAGAACAATGAAAAAAAAGTTTATATGTGACTTAAAAGTCACATTATTTAAAAAACTGTATTCCTCAAGGCAATAAGGCATCAAAAGATAAATTAGAAGTCCTTTATTAGTAATTTGATCAAGTTTATGTTTATCATAATAAATGACAAAGCTTCTCAATTTATTAAAAATGCCTGAAAGGAGAATGGTTTTCTTAAGTCTGAAATACAACATTTGAGCTTTTTTGCAAATGACATACAGAAATGTAATGTTTAATTAAATGCTTTATTACAGGAAAACAAAAACAAATGACCATTCTCTCTTTGAGGAGTGACTATAAAAAAGGTCTTCAAGCCCTAGCCAGTTTGGCTCAGTGGATAGAGGGTCAGCCTGTGGACTGAAGGGTCCCGGGTTTGATTCCAGTCAAGGGCACATTGCCCGGGTTGTGGGCTCGATCCCCAGTGGGGGCCATGCAGGAAACAGCCAATTAATGATTCTCTCTCATCATTGATGTTTTTTTCTCTCTCTCCCTCTCCCTTCCTCTCTGAAATCAATAAAAACATATTTAAAAAATAAAAAAATAAAAATGGTCTTTAAGAATTATGTGGTGAGAACTTTGAATTCTTCTTTGTGCTGATAGTAAAACCTGGTCCAATAAAAGATGTTACATTTACTACTATTAAGAAAATTATAACACTGAGTTAATAAAAAGAAAAAAAATAGACTGTTTATTCAAATGACATGCGAATGATAATAATTTTATATCACATATAATTCAATAAAAAGAAAAAGTAATTATTTTCCAAGATGAAAAATATTTCAAAAATTTTTTCCAGTCTATCTTTGTTTTCAGTATAAATTGCTTTCAAAACCCCAAGAACCTGATTTTGAAAAAAAGAAAAGAAAAATAAACTATACTATCATTATTAAGAAAACACATTTGAAAGAATGAAGCATAAAGTATGGGAGAAATGGAGACAAGAGGAATCACCCAATACAGTTACTACAATACTACAAAATATCTAAAATGTATTTCTGGATAGATAGGCTGTAAGATATGGTTAAGAGCTTGATTTCTGGGGATAGAGCTGTGCTCCACTTTCCTTAGGCAAATTACTTAATCCCTTTAAGCCTTAGCTTTCTCATCTTTAAAAAAGGATAATAATAGTGTCTGCCTCATAGAGTTGTGAGGATTAAACAGTAGAGGTAATGCATGTAAAACCAGAGCACACTGCTTGATATAATCTGCTCTCAATACATGTTAGAGCTTATTAAAAACACAATTTATACTTAGATTCTGTTCGGACAGATAGATGGGCTGCAAACTACGACTAAAAGAGACAAACAAAACCAATTCAATGTCCTGTTTTATTGGATACACATACCTGACATTATATGTCTCTTGGCCGTCTGCATGTCCACTTTGGATAATTAAGTCAGGATAATTAAAACATTCAGAGAGGATTAAATTGAGATTTCATATCATTTATTAGCTGTTTGGTGGCTTGTTTTCTTTAACATATGTACATGAAAGAGTTGACATTTAGATTTGAATGCATTAAAAAAATGTTCTGACTTTATTGATAAGATTAAGGGGAGAAATCAAGTATGGGAGTGATTATTGCTAACATTTACAGGGTGCTCCCAATGTGCCAGGCATTGTTTTACCTGTTTAATATATGTTAAACCATTTTATTCTTAAAATCTGAAGACAGGTTCCATTGTTGCTTGCCCGGCCACTCCACTAGCTGTTTGAGGTGAGGATTATGTTTTAGAGCAGTGGTCGGCAAACTGCGGCCCCTTGAGTGTGGCTCTTCCACAAAATACCATGTGCGGGTGCGCATGTACAGTGTGACTGAAACTTTGTGGCCACACTCAAGGGGCCAAAGAGCCGCATGTGGCTTGCGAACCGCAGTTTGCCGACCACTGTTTTAGAGGCAAGACAGAAGGTAGTACATGGCGTTCAATTGTTGCTTGGGAGTGCTGAACAGAACACATGAGTGAATCTTTCCAAAGTGCTCCAAATCTTTCATGATTTCACAAATGCCCTGCTTTTCAGATTTCTCTCTACCTTTGTCCACCAGATGCCTATCATTCTAGCCACATAAGATAAGTCAGTTTCTTTCTTTAAAAAAAAATAAAAATAAATTATTGATTTCAGGGAGGAAGGGAGAGGGAGAGAGAGAAACATCAATGATGAGACTCTATGATCGTCCACCTCCTGCATGCCCTCTACAGGGGAACTGCTCTGTTCGAAGATGTAAATTCAGTGCGTTCATGGGAGGAGGTGCGTTCAGGGTCTTTGTCCACTGCCATCTCAAACCGGAAGCCTGTATTGCTCCTTCCTAAGCCAGCCAACATCCTCTTCTTCCCAAGGCTAGTTCAAATGCTGCTTCTTCAGTGAAATATTCTCCAGGTCCTTCAACCAGAATGAATACATTATCTTCCTATTCTGAGTTGCCGGAGCCATCTACATGCCCTTTGGTTCATTTGGTGATTCATTTATTTAGTAATTAGATATTAAATGTTGTGGTGACCACCAGGCACTTTTAGGCACTGGAGGGAAAAGACAGGTCTTTTCTTTAAGGATTTTTACTCAGAAAGATGAACCCATGTGCGCACATGCAGGTAATGAGGGCTGTGATATAAGCTGAGGCTAAGCAGAGCAGTGGGGATGTGAACCACCATCTTGGATGGCTTCTGAGGAGGTGGCTCAAGGTGCTGAGTTTTGACAGTTAAGCTGGGGGTTACTCAGGAGAAGTCAGAGTCATTCCAAGAAGGAGAAACCACAAGTGGACTAGCAGAGGGACCACATGGTTTGCAAATTGCAAGTGATTTAAGAGTGTTGCTTAAAACCACAATCCACTAACTCAGTCATTTTCAACCTTTTTTAATCTCATGGCACACATAAACTAATTATTAAAATTCTGCAGCACACCAAAAAATACATTTTTTGGCGATCTGATAAAAAAGGTATAATTTTGATTCATTCACTCCAGATGGCTATTGTGTTCTGTTTTCATTTTTTTAATCTATTTGTATTGATTTCAGAGAGGAAGGGAGATAGAAACATCAATGATGAGAGAGAATCATTGATTGGCTGCCTCCTGCATGCCCCCTACTGGGGATTGAGCCCACAACCCGGGCATGTTCCCTGACTGGGAACTGAACCACAACCTCTTGGTTCATAGGTCGAGGCTCACCCACTGAGTCACGACTGTTTTTTTTTGACAATGCAGTGGTCGGCAAACTCATTAGTCAACAGAGCCAAATATCAACAGTACAATGATTGAAATTTCTTTTGAGAGCCAAATTTTTTAAACTTAAACTATATAGGTAGGTACATTGTTATTAACTTAATTAGGGTACTCCTAAGGCTTAGGAAGAGCCACACTCAAGGGGCCAAAGACCGGCATGTGGCTTGCGAGCCGCAGTTTGCCGACCACGGAATAAGGGAAAAGAGGTCAGTGCCCCTGATTAAATAATCAGATATTGCATGTTTTAAAAACTCTTGCAGAACAACAGTTGAAAATTGCTGCATTAACTCACTGGCAAACTGTCCACAAGAGATAAGTTTAGACATTGGGAATAAATGTGTACACAATTTTATGGAAAGTTGACCCTGCTGTGACATCAAAGCATCAATGAACTCATGGTGGCCTTGAACATAGTATAAAGGAGTTCTTGGACTGTAGGGGAAGTGTAGCAAGTCACGTGTCATGAGTAGTTTCCTAGTCACATGCAGTCACATGCAGTAGGACCATGTCCTCCTCCACTGTAAATTAGAAATAAAACGAACAATCAAAAGCAACTGATCTGTCAAACCAGTTTGAGAGGCACCAATTTAGAACCCCTGAGGCATAGGAAGGGGAAATGGCAAGAAAGTAAAATAGCGAGGAAAGGGTCAGATTATGACGGATTAAGTGGACCAATATGTTTTATTAAAAAACTCATTTAATTCATCTTCTCCAGGTTATAAACTCTTTGCCAATGACTGATTTTATTATAGACATCTTTGTGTTTCTCACAACTGCCTAGGTCTAGACTGCCAAAGGATTTTTAAATCAAATTGTTTGTTTGAGTGTGGTTTGCCCCATAGAAGGAGTCCAGTTGGACTCCATATATCCACTGAGGTTTTCTTGATGTGTGAGGGCAACCTCATTGCTGTTTCAAAACCCTGGCTCAGGTTTCCCAAATCTGTCAGCTTTTCATTTTGCTTAGTTGTTCAGAGTTCTAAGCTAGGCACTTGGGATACAGCAATGAATTAGACCGAGTCCTTGGTGTCTAGTTGCTCATAACTCAGTGGAAACTCACCAAGGAGCCATATCTTTTGTTCAGAATTAAGCTATACTTTGAACAAGTTAGCTTATTTACAAAAGTCTGTCAAAAATTACTGCATGTCCCTAAAAGTTTCAGTGATCTTTTTAAAGACTCCCTATCGTTTGGGAACTGTTCAGATTTGTATGGGATATGGAAAAATATTCAAGAAGTTTGGCATGAATATATTCCCTTGATTGAAAATGTCAGAATTTGCAATAATAAAGGAAGGTAAAAAATTTAAAGTAAGAATTTTAGACAATTTTATGATTTTTTCCCCTCTAATAGCTAGACATCCAAGGAGAAGGTAGCAAAATAAAACAAAGGAGGAATTGAAAAGTAAAAGTTGGGAAAGAAGGATAAGAATTCTGGAACAGAAAAAGAGAATAAAGACAGGACAGCTCTAAGGAGAAAAAAATAAGGAAAAGGGTAGAGCCAAAATAAAAAGGAAAACAACTGTTAAATATTGGTACCTGGAGCTCAATGATCATTAGCTTCACTCACTTCCTAATGCTCTTTTTCCAGACACTGACCGATCAAAGTAATGGCTTCAAATGTATATAAAAGTTTACTTGAAATGGTTTCAAACTAATAGAAGTAAAAAAAAAATGAAGAAAGTGCATTCAATTAAATATGATGTCAAAAGTATACATAAATATAGTCCATTCCAAATGCTGAATTTATAGTTAATAAAACTGTGGCCACGGGACCATATAGAAGCACAGATTTTAAAAAATATAACAATAATCCTTTGTCTGTTGACTCACAGTTTACAAAATACTTTCACCTGCTTCATCATTTTTAATGACCATAACAGTATAGGACCTGAGTAGAACAAAAAGTAAAATTACTCCTGTGTTGTTGCTGAGCACACTGAGACTCAGGGGTATTGAGGAATTGACCCCTAAAGGCACAATATTAAATCTTGAAGGCAAGAGATTCAGAGCCAAGTTGTTGTTTTTTTGTTTTGTTTTTTTTTTTAATGTCAATTTCAGGGCACTTTCTTCAACCATCCATTATCCCCCCTAAAAGATAATATTTCTCTGACAGAATGCGATAACAGAATAACGTCCTACACGTGTGCTTTGGGAACAGCACGAGGACAGGCAAGGGGTACAAATAACCTCATTGCATAATGGTCCTACCCGGATGAGGAAGTGACTAGATAGCTATAAAATATTGCTGCCCTGCCCTAACTGGTTTGGCTCAGTGGATAGAGCATCAGCCTGCAGACTGAAGGATCCCAGGTTCAATTCCCATCAAGGGCATGTACCTTGGTTGCGGGCACATCCCCAGTGTGGGGTGTGCAGGAGGCAGCTGATCGATGTTTCTAACTCTCTATCCCTCTTCCTTCCTCTCTGTAAGAAAATCAATAAAATATATTTTAAAAAATATTACTGCCCATCTATTTTGTTAGAAGCATTTTTGATAGAGAGGGTACTGCTGCTACTTGCACAAAGCTGTTGGCCCTGAAATGTAATCATCTCTACTGATTAAGCCAAATTGGGAATCCTCTTAAAAGCCTATTGATTGTGAATTTTGTTGTCAAATTTTCAGCACTAAAAATCTCACAGATCTCTGCCATTAGCTTCAGTGACACCGATGCTAAAACGGTACACCCACCAATAGAAGCACCCAATTATCTCACCTTTGTCTTACTACAGAATCAGAAGATGAGAGTTTAAATCAATGGCACAGTAAAATATTAGCCTCAAGGCTCCCCATCACATAAATTTGGTGGTGCCATTGATCTTTATTGCCATATTGAAATATACCTCTATATCACCCTACTTAATGCATTGAAATATGTGCTATAATAAGAAATAGGGCTATTTGCTAAAATGTATTTAAGCTAATATGTTAACAGGTCCTAATAAACTTTGCCTCCTGGCTTTTTTAAGTGTTGGTGCTTATTTATGATAAGTTATGCATTTCAAGTACATCCCTTGCTAAATTTTTAAAAAATCATCAATTCTCTTAACTCTTTAATAAAGCCTCCAGAGGAAAATTATTAATATTCTTATGAGGAAAGCAGGAAAGTAGCACATGCTATCAACCCAGAATCATGTCAGAGTATGTCTTAAACACATATGCCTTTACAGATTGATGCACCGAGTAATTTGGTCCCTTCCTAACATATGCCCTACCTTTGCCCCAGATTGCAATGACTATCTCATTTGTCACTTCCCACCTGGCACCTTCATAAACTGGTTCATAGAGGAGAAAGCCCAGGACACCGCAACTAAAAGGAGAAATTAACATCTTACTGAAGAATTGCTTGGAGTGTGTGAGCCTTGAGCTAAGTGGGAAAACACATTATGTTACATGTATAACTAAATTTCTCCACAGAGACGTAGGAGGCCTGTATGGGCACTGGAAAATCAGAGAACACACATGTCTAGAGCTATCACTGTCCAACGCACAAATCTACATCTCTTTTTAATAGTATTGCACTGTATCTTTCTTCAGACAAACAGAAAATTAGACAGAGCAAAAGCATATGAGGCTTGCCTATGCGCCAGGGATATTTGTCACTCCTCGTTGGGTGGGGTAAATATTACTGACACAAAGTCTAATTCCACAGTCTTTTTCGGGCTTTCACACAAGCTAATGTCACTTGCTCTCAAGAAACACCTTCCTTTTATTGATTTGATACCATTAGTTCTCCCCACAGCCCTGAGTCCCATACTTACCCTTTCCCTTAGTTTCTGTGAGATGCCCTGGTTTATAAGCTTTTCAATCCCATTCATGACCCTGAAGCATCCTCCAGGCGTCCACGTACAGTTGATTGCCATACATAAGGGTAAGAGAAAGTCAGAGCCATTCCAAATTGATTCTAAGAAGTCTGCCTCACAGCAGATTGCAAGAAATCTGCTACAGCAAACGCCAATTCACAAAAAAGCAAATGGGAGCCCTCCTTGGTGTGTGTGGCAGCTGCCAGCACACAGGTGAAATTGAAACGGCCTCATCAGTGAAACGCGGGGCTTGGCAACATATCAGGGGTGATGCACCAAATATCACTTAGCCTGTCTCTTAAACTTGGGCTAAGAGAGCCCATTTGGGACTCTTCACAAATGAGCATGATGGCATTGCGGAGACACCCTGGAATGGGAGACCCATGGGAACTGAGGTGACTCACTCTGACTCCCTGAATCTCACGTTTATCCTAAAAAGAAAGCATTTTTTAAGAGTAAAATCTTATCTCTTAATGTGATAATTCCTGCAACTTCGGTACATAAAACAAGTAAAAGCAGATTTGGTGTGGTAGACCGGAGTAGGGGACTAGACCTCCTGCTTGGTCTCTTACCTCCTGCATTTGGCCAAGAGGGAAGTCTAAAGAACATCAGAATCTCACAGAAATTTCTTTGCAAACCATGGACTTGGTGATTTCACACACTCACCAAATCCTAATCTCCAGTGAAATGCCCCTGCACTTTCGAGTATTTATACTGACATCCTTAGGAGCACTGTTGAGGGCACCCCTTGACAACTCTCTGCTGATTGTAGCCAAAACGTTTTTTTCCCATGATCCGACCTCTCAACCTAGTGCACTCTTCTCTCTGTGGCTGGAGTCATCATGCTCAACTGGCTAAAGAGACAGAAGTGACACTTCTTGCCCGCAGAGCAATAGCTCTAGTACCCATTGCACCACTACAGCTTCCCTCCTGTGATTTTCAAATGTTCTTCAATATTCATGAGTTCAATCTAAAGATATTATCAGCTGAGAAAAGAAAAAGCTTTAAAGAAACCCTTGGTGAGAACAAGTCCAAGTGGTTGGTGCAGGATAGTTCCGAGAGAGGGAAGACCTAAAGCACAATGTAATTAATTTCATTTTTTTAAATCCAAAGCCTAGCTTACTTCTTAAGATAAATAATGCACTATTTTCTATCAGTTTTTTAAAATATATTTTATTGATTTTTTACAGAGAGGAAGGGAGAGGGACAGAGAGTTAGAAACATCGATGAAAGAGAAACATCGATCTGCTGCCTCCTTCACACCTCCTACTGGGATGTGCCCACAACCAAGGTACATGCCCTTGACCGGAATCAAACCTGGGACCTTTTAATCCACAGGCCAACGCTCTATCCACTGAGCCAAATCAGTTAGGGCTATTTTCTATCAGTTTATCATGGACTTTTTATCTGTGAAAAATACTTGTCAATCTGGACCATAATCATGCTAGGAATAAGAAAAATAAAAAAGTAGAAGTTTTAGTGTACAAATTTCGCTAAATCAAATCGCTTTAACTCCAGGATTATCACTAGAAGTATCAGCTAAAAACATAACCCCAAAATGGCATTTCTGGGCACTCCAAGTGTTTAACTCCCTAATACCAGTACCCTTGCAGCCTATAATAATGCCTATTCTTTTGCACTCTAGTCAGTTAAATTCTAGAACTCTAGTGATGGTCTTCGAAATAAAATGCTATTCTGTCATGCAGCAGCACATGGAAGTATTGTTCATGTTTGGTATAAAATTCAGAACGTACCTATCTGCATAACTCTTCCGTCCCTTTTCATAGACACTACAAATGACCTCTGATTTTTATTTTAAACATTTTTCTTCTTATTTCTTAATATTGAACAGTAAACCTAAAATGCTCACTTTTTCTCTTGAAAATATTTAACAGAGCACAGCCCTCTTTCACCAGTCTTAACTCCCAAATGTTGTATCCTCCTCTATTTCCCTTTATTCAGGATTCTCCTATCGGTGTGTTTAGCCCTCAACATTAAACACCAGATTGATTATCTGGCTTCTTTCTCTCTCAGTATTCTTAAACAGTTCTCTTGTGTTGGCCCGGCACATCCATCATTCTGTATTCCTCTTTTATACATAATGAATAATTGTATTTACATAGTGTCCAGTTCCAAAGAATTAAAGCATTTTAGATTACTTTGGGGAAATGTGTGTAATCAATTCTGACAGCATCTCTGAGACAGGTGGAAGCAAAACACCATAATCCATTTTTACTAAGTAAGAAAGATGGCACTGGAGATAAGGGATTAGCCTTAGGCCGCACTGTCATTTTCCAATAGTTACAAATGACATCCGATTGCTGGCCAAGTTCGCTAGCCCTGTCCGTATTCTTTCTTCCATTCCCATTGCGACCTTCCTAGTTCAGGCCACCTACACTCTCGTCATAACACTGAGACCTCCCATCCCAGAAGTCTGCTCTACTTTGTTCTACCGTTACTGTCCGATGTGTCTTCTTGAAGAACTTCCCTGATCATGCCACATATTAGCACATAAACCTTCAATAGCTTCTTATCATCCAACAATTAAATATAACTTTTCACATAACAGCAATTTCGGGTCTCAATCTAACTTTCAAATATATCAATAACAACTGTCTATGTATACTCCAGTACTCAACATGACTGACATAGTTATTAGCTGTTCCCAAAGTCTCACACTTTCTCTCTTCCAAGTCTTTGCCCATACTGTTTCAGATACTCTGAAGTACTTGTCTCCTCCTCTCTGCTTTAATCCTGTTACTTTGTTTTGGGTGATTATTTTGAATTTTTCTACTTCCATGAATCCCACCATGGATCTGCTTCTAGTGATATGTAACTTATCTTTTGCAAAGGAGAAGAATGCTGTGCTTGTCTTTTAACATTTACGATAATCTAACTTATTGTTTGACTTTTTACTTATTTCACCACTTTTCAACCTTAACCAATAAAGAAATTAAAAAATAATAATAAAAGCTGATTCCAAATAAAAAGACATGAAACATTAAAAAAAAAAAGCTAATATGCAAATCGACCAAACAGCGGAATGTCTAGGCGCTATGACATGCACTGACCATTGGGGGGCAGATGCTCAACACAGGAGCTGCCCCCTGGTGGTCAGTGTGCTCCTAAGGGAGCGGGCCTAAGCTGTCAGTCAGACATCCCCCGAGGGCTCCCGGACTGTGAGAGGGCACAGGCCAGGCTGAGGGACCACCCGAGTTCACAAATGAGTTCACAAATTGTGTGCACCGGGCCTCTAGTTACTTATATTATAAAAATTCATATGTATTTAACTTATATCCATTAATTGTATTTTTATCATATTTATTAATCTCTTATTCTCAAGTGCTTTTTATTATGATTCATAAATAACCATTTATTATTATCCTCTTTAAATTCTTGAACTGTTTTTTCTATCACCTTTGTTGGCTCCTATTTAATCTCTTAATTTTGGCATTACTTATAGATTGACACATCCATCTTTATGATTTGATTCTTGCCTCTTCTACAGTGCCTCCAGAAGAAATTGGTGTTTTTCCTCATAACTCTAATTGGTGACACATGACACTAATTTGCAAATTTTATTTCAGGCCTGATTGGTTGCCTTATTTCCAACTATCTCCTTAAGTTTGTACCAGGATGTCAATTTACATATGACCAAACTCAATATCTCCACCTGCTTTATCAGCATTCACACCAGTGATTTTTACCTCTCCTTTCTTTTCCACACTAAGCTAAAATGTCTTTTCTAAACAATCCAATCTACCTAATCCTCTCAGATAAGGAAACTAAAGCTTTGAAAGGTGTGTGTGTGGGGGTAATCAACCAAAGAACTCATATGCCTATATGCATAACCCATGGACAAAGACAATAGGGTGCTGAAGGCCTGAGGGGGGGTTGGAGGGGATCAATGGGGAAAAAGGGGGGACATATGTAATACTTTCAACAATAAAGAATTATTAAAAAACTAGAGGCCCAGTGCACAAATTCACACACGGGGGGGGGGGGGTGCGGATAGGGGACCATGGGAGGTTGGCCGGCCAGCCCCGATCTAGTTGTGTAGATGTGCTGAGGTAGCGGCAAGCAAAGACAACAGACAAAGGACCCCAAAATGGCCTGAACACCAGCTATGCTCTGAGATGGAAATACAGCTCTACTCGGGCCACCTCACTCTCCCTGGGGCAGAGTTGCTGATAGACAGACAGGTCATCTCTTCTACCTCAGCCACACATTTTCTCTCAGGGCTCTGCCCCCAAGCATGATAGATAGCTGACTTTGGCCAATGGTGGTACACCGTTGTAGGAGCTTTAGCCAAACAGCGGATGGGAGTCCAGAAATGCACAGGGCTGAGCTAGAAGTGGCTGATGGGGGCAGAAGGGCGAGCAGCGCAGCATAGTGCAGTGGCAGAGGTAAGATGGCAGTGGTGCTTACTTTAAGTCTTTGCAGTTAGGCTGTTGCCTTGCCCCTTCTGTCTCCTCCAAGCTGCTACTCTGTCTTGATCAGCATCAGGGTCGCTCTCCTCTTACAGGCTTCCCAGACCCAGATTCTCTGGTGCCTGGAGCCTTAGCTGAGGGGAGGGACCATAAAAGGTTGGCTAGTCGTGGGAGGTTGGCTGTGGGAGTGCACTGACCGCCAGGGGGCAGCTCCTGCTTTGAGCATCTGCCCCCTGGTGGTCAGTGCATGTCATAGTGACTGGTCAACCGGTCATTCCAGTTGTTCGGTCGTAACGGTTGCTTAGGCTTTTATATATATAGATATTGAAAGGACTGGTCTGAAATTATACAACACAACTGATCTCCAGATCAAATTAATATTGAACCAGCAGTCCATCTGAAGGGATTACTTAAAAAATAATCCTCTGAAGTCTGTTGTGTTTATAACAATGCCCCTGGGGATGTTGACTCTCTCCCACGTTCTCTTCTTGAGAATATATTCAAAACATTTATCTTCTTTCTGAGTACTGAGGATAGGGTTTCTTCTTGTACATATGCTTTATTTAAATCTTCTAAATGACAAATTTGATTAGATTTTCTTTCATTGCCTTCTAGAAAGTTCATACTATAGCTTTTTGCCCACCCATCACAAATGTTTAGACCTCAGATCATCCATTTTGAACCCGAGTGCCCCTATTTGGTTTCAAATTGCTTATTCAAAAAAATAAAAATCCTGCATATAAATTTTGTTAATTATTTTTGTCTTAAAGAAATAACTTGTAAATTATATCTATTTTAGACTATCTAGAATATTTTGGGGGGATAAAACTATTTAACTATGCAAATAAAATAGTGATATAGATAGAACTAGCTACAAAGTTTCTAGACTCCAGTAGTATACCATGTTCTTGCTGTTCCTTATACTTATTTGATATTTTGCTATGTGTACCTTTGTGTGTGTGTGTTTAAGATTTATTCATTTTTCTTATCCCTCATATCAGATTGTAAAATTCCCAAGGATGAGAACTGTCTTAAAAAATTTTTTTTGCAGTTCTCTCAAGCAAATATAATGGTATGTTCATATGGTAGCCACTCAATAAATGGATTTGGATGATTCTCAATCTATAAATCCCATCTTAAAACATTTCACTTATATATAGAATTGTCTGTCTGAACTTGGCTAACACTGTAATCCTTTACTTGATAGAATAGATATGCAACCTTAGGGTTTACTGCAAAATAAATTTCTGTTACTAGAATCTTGTCTTCTCTCTAACTTGGGGAAAATGAAGAAATGTGCATTTCACAAAATATATACTTACTAGAGGCCCGGTGCACAAAATTCGTGCACAGGGGTGTGTGTCCCTCAGCCTAGCCTGCAACCTCTCCAATCTGGGACCCCTCGAGAGATATCCAACTGCCTGTGGGATTGGGTCTAAATGGGAAGTCGAACATCCCTCTCATAATCCAGGACTACTGGCACCCAACCACTTGCCTGCCTGCCTGCCTGATTGCCTCTAACCACTCCCCTGCCAGCCTGATCGATGCCTAACTGCTCCCCTGCTGGCCTGATTGCCCCTAACTGCCCTCCCCTGCCAGCCTGGTCCCCCCAACTGCCCTCCCCTGCAGCCTGATCACCCACCCACAACTGCCCTCTCCTGCTGGCCATCTTGTGACCACATGGGGGCAGCCATCTTGTGTGTTAGAGTGATGGTCAATTTGCATATTACCTCTTTATTAGATAGGATAATGCAGTCAGTGTTTAAAATCAAGGCAGAATATTTCTAATATTCTGTATTCATATTCAGAATATTAGCAATATAACCTCTGACCTAATGGCATCTCTTTTATGTTTTATTTAATATTAATTTTATTATGAAAATAGAAATATTTAAAACTCTAGAAATCTCACCTATTATCATTAATAACTTCTCTTAACAATTTCAAAGGCATATTTGTTTGTAATTCATCAAAACAATAAATAAATAAATATAATGTACAATTTTCACAGATATTTACTATTGGCTCCTGTAAAACCTGTTGGGTGGATGATACACCACTAAATAAAATTAAGGAATGAGAAAGCAATTCCTTGCTTAGCAGTGGAATCCACCCTCTGATACTTCACAAACATGTAATTATATAACAGCTGTTTGACGTTCACCTCAATTTTATAAAATAGGCAGCATGGGCATGGAGAGTTCCCTTATGGAATAGAGGAATAAATCTGTATTTCCTAAGGTATAATCCATAGAAAACAGATACTTACAAAGTTACATTAAGATTATTTTTATTCTGCCCTGCCTGTGTTGCTCAGTGGTTGAGCACTGACCTATGAACCAGGAGTTCAATTCCAGGTCAGGGCAGTTGAGGGCTAGATCCTCAGTGTGGAGCATGCAGGAGGCAGCCAATCAATGATTCTCTCATCATTGATATTTCTATCTCTCCTTTCCTCTCTGAAATCAATAAAAGAATATTATTCTTATTCCATGTAAGCACAGAAAAAAGCATGTGTTGGTTTGAACATAGTAATGTGGGCTCAAATACAGAAACAAGAGGTAACTGGAGTCCAGTCAATGTCACATTGAGGGGACTGTGCCTGAAAGATCCTGAGTAGATCCCCCCAGAAATTCTGCACAACCCCATTTGGCATGCACTGATATAGAGCTGCAAGAGGCATAAATACGCAAAGGAAAGCAATGAATAAAGTCCGTTTGCTTCTATTAGAGGCAGTAGCGCTGCTCTTAATAAAGCAGAGATGAATGTTATTCCGTCAATGTTCAATTTTCCATTATTATTTAAAGAACAAAACTCCTGTATTAGAGTCCATTTGAGGAAATACTATTGTCATCTTTTTATATATAAAAGCAATTTCAAGTCACTGCTAAATTATATATAAGAAAATATACTAGAGAGTTTCAATTTTTCACATGCTCTTGCAAAGGAATAGGAACAGTTCTTACCAATATGTTTGCAATAAATCTCTGTATATTGAGATAGCACCTTTTTCTTGAGGTCATTGTTAAAACACTAAGAGTATAAAGACCCACGCAAATAGTTTTACCCTAATAGTAAAATAATAATCCTCTTATCAAGTTTCCTGAAACTAAGCAAATCTGATTAACTCTTTGTTGTTAATCCTCACCTGAGGCTATTTTTCCATTGCTTTATAAAGAGTGGGAGGGAGAGGGAGAGACACAGAGAAAGAGAAACACGGATGAGAGCTGCCTCCCTCATATGCCCTGGTCCTAGCGCGGATGGAGCCTGCAACTGAGATACACTGAGTAAGTGCCCTTGACCAGAATGGAACCCAGGACCCTTCAGTCCCCGGGATGACGCTCTATCCACTAAGCCAAACCGGCTCAGTGGAATCTTTATAGAAATTATTTCAAAAGATGGAAAAAAATTCTTTGTTTCAGCTGATAAGAAAAAATAATCTTAAAACCTAGCTTTCCAGGGGTAGTTCGGGTAATATGTCATAAATCCAGAGATGATTCTCGATCTGTTTTTTTCCCCTGGAAATTTAGATCCCGGAACCCTGCTAGAAAACAAGAGGGAGATGTCTCTACGCTGTGGGGTAGTCGTCCGCGCCATGAGACCCCAAGTATTTGGAAAATATTTATGCAGTCCAGTCAGAGCGGTAAGTTCCTTGCCAGATAAAAAAAAAGGGGGATTTTTACAGACTGGACCAGACCTTCGAGATTTTGTGTCTCGTGATCTTGCAGACAAGAGCACCTGGGATGAATATAAAAGGAACTTAAAACGCCAGAAAGGAGAGAGGTTAAGACTACCTCCATGGCTAAAGACAAGGATTCCCATGGGGAGAAATTACAGTAAACTGAAAAACACTTTGAGGAATTTAAATCTCCATACAGTGTGTGAGGAAGCTCGATGCCCCAATATCGGAGAGTGCTGGGGAGGTGGGAAATATGCCACTGCCACAGCCAGGATCATGCTGATGGGCGACACGTGTACAAGAGGTTGCCGGTTTTGTTCTGTTAAGACGGCAAGAAACCCGCCTCCCGTAGACGTCAACGAGCCCTGCAATACCACCAAGGCCATTGCCGAGTGGCGTCTGGATTATGTCGTCCTGACATCGGTGGGCCGAGATGATGTGACCGATGGAGGAGCTGAGCACTTTGCAAAGACTGTATCTTACCTAAAGGAAAGGAACCCAAAAATCCTTGTGGAATGCCTCACTCCTGATTTCCGGGGAGATCTTAAAGCAATAGAAAAAGTCGCCCTGTCGGGATTAGATGTATTTGCACATCATGTAGAAACAGTCCCGGAATTACAGAGGAAAGTTCGTGATCCCAGGGCCAATTTCGACCAGTCTCTGCCCGTCCTGAAGCATGCCAAGGAGATTCAGCCTGATGTTATTTCTAAAACATCAATCATGTTGGGGCTAGACGAGGATGATGAGCAAGTATATGCAACAATGAAATTACTCCGTGAGGCCGATGTGGATTGTTTGACTTTAGGACAGTATATGCAGCCCACAAAGAGCAGTCTCAAGGTTGAAGAATACATTACTCCTAAAAAGTTCAAATACTGGGAAAGGGTAGGAAATGAACTTGGATTTCATTATACTGCAAGTGGCCCTCTGGTGCGTTCTTCATATAAAGCGGGTGAATTTTTCCTGAAAAATTTAGTGGCTAAAAGAAAAACAAAAGCCTTCTAACACTCAACAAGACACTCCAGATCACAGGAATTTTTAGACCTTGATTCCATTTGCTAACAGGTGGTGGCAGAATGCCTATGTGTCACTGGGTGAACCCTCATTTTTTGTTTTGAGAAAAATGTCAATAAGCTGTGTATATTTAATTATAGAAATGTATTTGGCCCTGACTGGTTTGGCTCAGTGGATAGAGCGTCAGCCTGCAGACTGAAAGTTCCCAGGTTCGATTCCAGTCAAGGACATGTACCGTGGTTGTGGGCACATCCCCAGTAGGAGATGTGCAGGAGGCAGCTGATCAATGTTTCTAACTCTCTATCCCTCTACCTTCCTCTCTGTAAAAAATCAATAAAATATTTTTTTAAAAAGAAATGTATTTGCCTTTTAGCATACCTTTATTTTTTGTCCCAATAGACAATTGCTTGCTGTGATGTAATCATAAAACATCTTTGTAAGAGTTTACTGTTTTACAATATAATTAAAAATACATTGAAAAGTTCTAGAAGTCTTAAGCCTCTGTTACTTGTGCATCAGTGACAGGTTGCATTCTGATAAATTGCATACTATGATGAAACAGGCAATATAGCTTGAGACTCTGATCAGATTACCTATAATTAGATATGTTCTTTACATAACAGTATAACATCATTGGAATGATTTAGAAAGGCTTAAGAGTTTGAGTGTTGATTTTTACATTGGCTATATTGGTAAAATATGTAATGTAGATAGCCAATTCTGTTCGAATTTTAAAATATGTGAACTATTATTTTCAATAAAAATAATGCATAACTTTGAAAAAAACGTTGGCTTTCCATACTTACTCTCTGCTATACTATTTCTAATCACATTAGTAAGTAGATTTATTAAAATACTGCCAGTACAATGGAAAGGGTAAAAACATAGTCATTAAAGACATCAATATACCATTTAAAGAAATATTGTTTTGAAATTTATATTTTTTATTGGTTAGAGAGAGAAACATTGATTTGTTGGTCCACTTATTTATGCATTTATTGGTTGATTCTGACTCCTAGGATCAAACCAACAACTGCAGCATATTGGGAAGGTGCTCTAACCAACGGAGCTACCTGGCCAAGGCAGACATGTATATTTTCTCAGGTATCTTGTAGGTTCTAAGCTATGCCTACTTCTAAACTAATGTTAAATCACTTTTTACCAGGAAAAATGTATGATCTTCCTTATGGAGCAATATATCACACTGGTTAAGAGAACAGTTTGAAAACTCAGACCGGTGGTCAACTTTTAACTTAATCACTTACAAGCTGTGTGACTTAGGCAAATTATTTCCACCACTCTAAGTGTTTCCTCATCTCTAAGTGGGCATAATAAGATGTTTATTTAATAGAGTTGATTTGAAAGTTAAATGCAATAATCTATGCTAAAAAAAACTTAGTACAGTACCTATTCATTTTTGGCTCTTTTTATTAGTACTATTTTTAATTAGACATAGATTTTGGGGGAATGAACATGAATGGCCTTTTTCAGTCAAGTGTGAGTTTGGAATTTTGTTCCATGGCCTACTAGATCTGAAATCTTGGTTAAGTTGTTTAAAAGTTGCTAAGAACAACCAAAGCAACCAATAAAGAAGAGTGTTTTTAGCAAAGGGTCCTAGAAAATTGGGCATCCACATTAAAAAACAAACAACACCTACCTCACATCATGCATGATAATTAATTTAAACATTGACTCATCTGTAAAATCTAAAACACTAAAGATTTTAGATAAAAATTCAGGAGAATATCTATGTGACTTGGAACTAGACAAAGGTTTCTTAGATCATATAAAATAATTAAAAAAGAAATTGATAAATTACAATTAAAATACTATACTCATCAAAAGATACCACTAAGAAAATACATGGAGCCCTGGCCAGTGTGACTCATGGTTAGATCAGCAGCTCGCTCACTGAAGGGTCCCAGCCAAGGGCATATATCTGGGTTGCAGATTTAATCCCTGGCCCCAGTCAGGGTGCATGCAGGAGGCAAACAATTGATGTGTCTCTCTCACATCAATGTTTCGCCCTCTCTCTCCTCCCTCACTCCTTTCCACTCTTTCTAAAAATCAATGGAGGATTAAAAATGGTGGTGGAGTAAGTGGATGCTACACTGACATACGCCCAGGACCAAATTGTAATTATAATTAAGATACAAAACAAACAAACAAAAAAAACCCAAACCCACCCCGAATAGTCAGCTAAAGACTGGCTGGAGAGAAACCTGATAACCAAGGACGGAAAGTGGAGACCACATAGAGACTGGTAGGAAGGGAAGAGGTGCAAAAGAGCTGAAGTTCCCATGAGATATCGCAGCTGTGGGGGATTGCCACTGAGAACTCTGGTGTCTAATCCCCAAGCTGGCCACCTCCCAGCAGAGAGCACCAGAACTGAGAAAGGTACCCACATAACATCTGGCTGTGAAAAGCAGCAGGGTTGCTATCTGTCAGGGAGAGATGGCTGGAAATGCAGGCAGCTTCTTAAAGGGCCAATGCACAAAATTTCATGTGCAGCCATTCACCTTGGGTTCAGGCAGAGGGAGGGCCGAGTGGACTGGAGCAGAGTGAGCAAAAGCCAGGGTTGTGGACTCTGGGGTTAGAAGGCAGGATATATGCATAATTCATGGACACACACAATAGGGTGGGGAAGGACTGGGGTGGAAGCCAGGGGTGGGCTAGAAGAGGTGAATGGGGGGAAAAAGGGGACATATGTAAAACTTTTATCAATAAAGATTTTTAAAAATAAAAGTAAATAAAAAAATAAAATTGAGTCTCCCCAAACAATTAAAAAAAATGGAATAAATATCCTTGAATAAGGATTAACAACAACAAAAAGGATAAAGAAAATATATATAGAAAAGTCACAGAATGGGAGAAAGTATCTTTGAAACAAATATCTGATAATGAACAGGTATCAAGAATATAAATGATTCTAATACTTAATAATAAGATATTTAATAACCTGATTTAAAAATGATCCCAAATAGTTGCACATACCTTACATAAAAGAAAATATATGAATGGCCAATAAGGACATAAAAATTGCTCAAACACATTAGTAACCAGGAAATGAAAATTAAAACCACAATGAGATACAACTATAAATCCTACTGGAGTGACTAATATTAAAAGACCAACCACAACTATTTTGGTAAGTATGTGGAACAATTGCAACTCACAAATATTTTTTGTAGGCATAAAACTGATAAAGTCACTTTGGAGAAATATCTCATAGCAATTTCATTCTTAGGTATTTAAACAAGAATATATTTTTGTAAAAAATATTTCTACAATGATGTTCATAGAAGTTTCATTCATAATAATCTGAAACTGCAAACGGTCTAGGTGTCCATTAACAGGCAGATGATGGACTACTCAACAATAAAAAGAAAAAAATACTAATATACTAATAAGATGGCTAGATCTCAAAAAAACAAACAAAAAAATTGCTGAGTAGAAGAAGCCTTCAAGGAAAAAGTTCACACCCTGATTCCATTTATAAAAACATATAAATAAGCAAAATTAAACTAATCTGAAAAAAATATCAGAACAGTGTCTGCTTTTTGGAGGACAGGTGGGGAATAACTCTCATGGACATGATAGTGATACCAGGGTTCTGGACCTCAATCACAGTTTGGTTACACAGAAGTGTTTGCATTTGTCAAAACTCAGTGAATAAACTCTTAATATTTGTGCAGTTCATTTCACTGTATGTATGTATGTCTTATGTCAAAGGGAAAAGAAATGTAAGCACATATTGAATTCTAGTTAATAATATGCATGCTGAGGTATTTGGGGAGAAATATACTGATGTATTTACTTTGAACTACTTAAAAAGAAGATATATTAATGGGTAGATAGAGAAATGAATCGATGGGTAAATACATAGTAAAATAAAAGTCTCATAATAGGAGTAGCCTGATG
The DNA here is from genome assembly GCF_000147115.1 of Myotis lucifugus. NCBI lineage: Eukaryota > Metazoa > Chordata > Mammalia > Chiroptera > Vespertilionidae > Myotis > Myotis lucifugus. The sequence continues at coordinate 761,868 of NW_005871212.1, read as the reverse complement.
GATGAAAGCAGTAGCTCGTGTATATCTCTGAAGGTCAGGAAATATAAACCTGATGTAAAATCTCTGTCATCAGTGATGCAGCAGCAAAAGTCCCACTGATAATATCAAACGGAGTCATAAAATTTTTTGTCGGACTATCAGTGTACATGTATACATTAAAAAATAAATGTATTTTTCATCATCATATACTGTGTTTTTGTTGCTCAAATGAATTTTATTATTTCTTCAAGGTTCTTCACATACGTACACCTTAAGAGATATCAAGTAGGCGTAACATGTTCTCAAAAAATTAGGGTTGGCACGCAGAAGAATTTTGAGTCAGAGATTTTGCTGGTTTTGGCACGCACTCACAAAAAGGTTGCCCACCTCTGCCCTAGTGGAAATCCATTCAGATTTCCCTGCCTAACTTTTACTACTCATCTCTCCTGTACATAGATGACAATCACTTGCTCAGAGTTTCTTCTAAAGGGTGTTCTTGACCTCTCCTAGTAACAGACTTATTTCCCCCTCACTCCCCTCACAACACGCAGAGCTAATCAGAAGTAGATTCATGGTGGACATTTAGCCTTCCTCACCCCCCAGCCCCTTTTCCCTGAAAAGGAGAAGGAGTAAGCAAAAAGAAAGAGAACAGAAGAATCGCATCAGCCCGCGTGTCATGTATAGTATGTCAAATGCTATGAAAAGTCAAAGAGAGAGAAGAAACCGCCTTTGAGTTGTGAGAGTTAACCAAAATTGACCTCAGAGAGATCATTTTTCAGGTAAGTGGTTGGAACATCAGAGGATTGGCCTTATTTCTATTCTGGGCTTATCAGCAGCTCGACTTCTACCAACTTTCCAGTTACCGTTGCTGCAACATGAAGGTCCTACCTTTATTACTTTAGTTTCTCACATTCTTAAGCAGAAAATTGTTACCTCTCAATGTTTCTTATCTTCCTAAGCACAGGCAGTCACAGGCCTACAAAGGCACTGTGAACACAAACGATTCCAAACACACTATCCTTTGTACCGTCACTGCCAGAAACCCCGACTGCGTTTGTTGGCCTTGGAAATCACTCTATTGCTGTTTTCATTTTTCAGGTGTATATATTTTGTCCTTTGCAAGGAGTGAGCTCCAATAGCTTCAATAACTGACTGAGTCTTATCTTTCTTGCCTGATGCCTTTGAATGCTTTATCCTCAAGGCGAGGTGGGGGTGGGGGAGTCACTTGGAGCCAAAGAAAAGGCTTTGGAAATACAAAAATTAACCTAGGGATATTGAACAGCCCTTCCATAAAATCACCTTTTTTTTGAGGTAAAAAATGATGTTCTGGATCTGAAGGTAAAAGTATGAGGTGCCAGGGACTGGATGCTTGCTTCCTAAATGACTAGCTTCTAAGGCAGCCTCTCTTGTTTTGAATGCCCTACAGAGTCTCATACTCGGTGAAAGAACTTCAGCTGAAATTGGAGCTAGCTAAGTGAATAATGTGCACAGGCAATGAGCAATTTTTGATGCTCAAGATTATGGTAGGTTGTGTGGAGCATATAAAAGGAAAATGCTGCACGTTCTTTTCCTCAAGTGGTATGTACATGAAGCAATTATGGAATATTTCAAAAAACAAAATAAACAAGCATCACTGACTACAGTGGGTCTGGAAGGAAAGGGATTGAGGGAGCTGGAATATGTTTTCTTAGTTCCTCAAGCTTCCTAGAAGAGAGAAAGGACCACTTTAAAAAGTGTTTATGAAAAGTCACCTAGATAATCAGAAAATGAAACAAAAGAGATTTAGGACTGCTCTGGACCCAGAACATAAGTTTGTGTTGTTGGTTTTTTTTTTTTTTCCAAATCAAAAGACTTTAACTCTTTGTAATTGCTGTTTTTAGTTTTTTGTTGTTATTGTTGGTTTTGGGGGAATAAAAGGAGGTGGGTGGGTGGGGAGTTTTCCTTAACTTTACCAGTGATGAATTCAGTGAGTGATTTTAGAGAAAAAATCCATAAGACAAAGCACATTCATAGACATTCTGAATAGTACTTGGAGATGAGAGATGAAAAAGGTGGCATTAAACTTTATTTTTGGTATTATTAGATTAAAACTTTACTACACTTTATCACTAATTGCTACATGATGCAAAGGCTATCCTTAGGATAAGCCATAGATGTGGCTTACTGCTGAGAATCTTTTTCTGAAAAGGGATTTCACATCACACAAAGGGCATAGGATACAGTTAAATTCCAGGTTGATATTGTGAATGAGTTGAGAATCAAGCAAAAGATGGAATGGCTGACATCTCAATGGATCAACTTAGCACATTGAGTAAAAAGGGCTGTCCACTCGCCACAGAAAGATTAGACATTGCTGCAAAAAAAAATTATTTTTAACCAAAACCTAACATTTCAGTGGGGCAGTAAAGTTCAATGACTTGCTCATAGAGGCCAAATGAGATTTACAGAATTAAACCTGTAAATGAGAATTGTATTATATTCCATTGTAAAGTGTATTATATTCATACTAACTGCCACATTCACTCTTTATTACCTTGTTTTAGTTGACATTCTGTAGGAGGCTTCATGCCTCATAACATTCTTTGAATTTGAAACATAATTTTTCATATTTGAAAATGTATTTGCATCATAAAATTCATTCAATATATTTTTATCATTAATGGAGACATTAATATTAGCCATCATATCTGCCCTTATTTTTACATCAACACTTTCTCCTTCAAACTATAAAAACCACAGTCCTCGCAACAGCCTTCTTCAATAGCATTTCACCACATTGTCAATTGCACTTTATTATTGTTTAAATTACCACCTAATTAATGTCTTCAAAACTACTTTCTTACCCTTCATCTATGGATCTTAATTCCTCTTTTCATGTGCTTACTTCAGAGGAAGCAAAATGTGCTAAAACCTACAAAATACCATGAGTAACATGTTTAACCTTTTAAAAAAATACTTATCCTAAATTAACACAGTACAAATTCAAGTTCATCCTTAACTGTCAACCTTATTTAATATCTGAATTGTTTGGCTTCCTATTTCCTCACCTGTGCTTATTAGTAGACAGTATTTTGTGGGATGGCGCTGTCTAAAGGTACCTGCCCATGGAGGTCCATGTCACTTAGCATTTGTTCTGAGTGACATTACATGGCTAGTGCTTCCATCAACACTGTGGCCTCTAACACCAAGAGATGTTTTCATGAGCTTAGTTACACTGGTGGGCATCAGCCGCTTTACAGGAAGGTGGAACACTGGCTTCTGAATCTAGTGTATGGAGAAAATATCCCTAACAATACTCTATTTTGAAACATAAACAGAGGTGACTGAGAGCATGCCTGTATAGTGTGACTTAGTGCTTCAAACCTCTTTCCATAGCATGAAGTATCACCAGAGAGAATTTGTTTTGGTTTTGATCCCTCAGTTTTCTTTGAGCCTTTAATAATCTTGACCCATCTGTACCTCAGCACACTTCAACATCTATCTTTCCTGCTGGGAGCTGGACTGGCTCCCGGCACTTTCCCACTAAATCCAGCTTTTGGAAGTCAGGAACCTAGTCTCTGTATTCACTTTGTATTTCCAGAACATAGCCTCGTTGCTAGTTACAAAGCTAGTATCTCAGTACAGCTATGCAGAATTTCATGGCTGCCAAGTTAGATAAATACACTTCTAAGTAAGGTCTGCTCTGTCTAGCTGGATGTTGTCAGTCAATAATAAAATAATAATAATAATAATAATAATAATAATAATAATAATAGAAGTGGAAAACATGTCTGCTTTGAAGGAAATAAGTAAGGAGCTATGCATGGACAGCCCCCCACCCCCCCCCACCCCCCCCCGCCAAAGACAAGACTCACAAGGAGGAAATGAATAAACCAGATTGGAGACTCAGTTTGTCTGACTACAGAAACTACAAGATTATACTCTGACTCCCCAAAATAAACAGTTGTTCCAGGATATGAGAAAGACTAGAACTTTTCACTTGTGATCCCCAGTCTGCTGTCTTTTGCCTACCTCAGGCTGCCTCATTCATTTGACACTTGTTTTAAATTTATCTCAAGGGTCCATATTTGACCCTGGGAAATATAATTCTCATCAGATTTTTTCTGTTAATGCTGTAAATCTCATTTGGCAAGTCACTAAACTTACTTCGATGTGCACTTAATTCTTAGTTTCGTGTAAAAATTGAACTCCTTTGTTTCTTATCTAGTCCCTCTGCAATTATTGAGCATCTAGAATATCCTTATCATGATTTGTTAGAGCAATGGTTCCCAACATGGGGCACACACCCCACAGGGGGCAATTTGATTTTTAAGGGGGCCAATTTGAGAATGAGTTTTAACAGTGAATTTTTTGCATTTTTTATGGTTCTAGGGGCCTCATACAGCATATAAATATATATTGTGATGTATTTATGAATTTCAGTTCTCTATTATATGTTTTGAAACTTTATTAGCTATTTTTTCATAGCACTTCATATTATTTTTATTTTTGTAACAGTTTGTTAGTGATTTCTTCCTCAGTACTTCAACTGTCCTTTTGTTCTTTTATTTTTCTCTTTCTTGGATACCATGGTTTTTTGAAGCTTTTGTTGACCAAGTTAATGGCCTTTTAGGCTTCCTCCATGTGAATAGGGGTTCACTTTTTAAATAATAAGAATTGTATGTCAGGGTGGGCATCGGGATTTTAGAGATGCTTAAGTGGGGCATGGCCAAAAAAAGGTTGGGAACCACTGTGTTAGAGGAATGACATGCTTCCATAAAAAGTGGAGATAGCTTGAGGTAGTAGTGAAATTTTACAACACAGGAGTGGTTGTAATCTCAGATTATGCAGCACCTCTGCCTGGTTGGACGCTCAGCTCTGCCACTTTCTAACTGTGAATTTTGGAATGTTACTCAAGCTTCTTGTATCTCAGTTTCTTAATCAATAAAATGGGGATAATAATAACCTAATTCATACAGTTTTTAGAGCATTAAATTATTTCATATTTATAAAATGCTTAAAGGTTTACCTGGCATGTGATAATCACTATATATGAGTGTGTTATATAAAAGCTATAGTTATAAGATAAACCCCCCAAAGCTAGAAAGTGTGAAGGAAGCCTGTGGCACTAATATCAAGGTTAAATTATTTGCTTGTTTGTTTTATTTTACTTTTTAAATTATTATCTGGGATTTACTTGCTAATGCCCTCTAGTTGATTGACAATATTTTTAAAGAATAATATTTATATTATAGCATTAATATTTTGGTTTCTTGTATAAGGCCATGAATTGCTATGTACATTTCATAATAAAAAGAAATTTTCTCATTATTGTGAAGATATACAAAACCATGTCATTTTCCACATCAAACCAAATAATAAATATATTGTCTATTTTATAAGTGGAGTTTATAAGGTTAGTGGTCCAGAGGGTCATGTAACCATGAATGAGGTTAGTGGCCTGAAATACTGACGTACAGGGCATTAGTAATTGGGAGTAAACTTGCCAGCATGTGAATTTCTCAGGCAGTTTCACCAGCAACACCATCAGCCATTTTCATTATTAAGTGGAATTGCAGACCATTGGCAACAAGACCCTGGATCCCAGCCAGCCCAGCGACACCGAAGTCACACTCCCTTCAGCCCTGCTCTGTAGGGTGAGATGCTTATGTATGATAAATGGTAGCAGGACACCAAGGAGCCGCATTAAGTGGAGCAAACTCAAACTTGGCAGGCAGATGAAATGTGCTAAGCACATACCTAACCCATTATTAAGCCACGAGGCAAAGCTGTGAGACATTGGGGAACAGTGGAGACTGCCAACAGGATTACATGTGACAGAGACTGTATGACATCAGAAACCTATGAGACAAGATGGCCACATACCACATATGACAAAACGCTGGCATGAAAGGTTCTGCTGGGTCTCTTGTCTACCTGGGCACAGTAACAGTGTGTGAAGTTTTGAATAGGCTTATATGACGATAACCAATGTAATACAAGATTAACAAGTATAATGGTGTGTTGAGTCCCTGTTTGCAGTTTCAAATGCCAATTTCTCTGTTTGATGTTTCAATGGAACTTATTTAGCTAAAGGAAGCCAATGCAATGCCATTTTCCCACATTTTATCAATCTCTTTATATTCAAACATAGAGTAAATGCTACCCACCAATTGGATTTTCATGAGGAATGAATGAGATACTGAAAAGAATAAAATCTGTTATGATGTTAGGCACATGTAATCTCCTCTTAATCCTTGAAAATCTCCCTTGTCCTGAAATTGGCTACCTCTGAAATTAACATCGCTCCTCCAGCATTGTTTTGATTAGGGTTAACATGGCATACATTTCTGCATCCCTTAATTTTTTACCTATCTGAGTCTTCATATTTAAAGTAGATTTTTCATAGACATATATATTAGAGTCTCGTTTTTTTATCCACTCTCAGAATCTGTCTTTTAATTGGTCTATTTAGACTATTCACGATTGAAGAAATTATTATCATCGGATTTATATCTACCTAGTTTGTAATTCTTTTCTATTTGTTACATTTGCTCCCGTTTTATGCCTTCTCTGATGTTGAACAAGTATTTTATATAAGTCTATTTATCTTCACTTTTAGTGTATCGATTATAATTCTTTATAATTTCTTAGTGGTTGCATTACAGTTTATAATACACATTTTAAAAATATATTTTTATTGATTTCAGAGAGGAAGGGGAAGGGAGAGAGAGATAGAAACATCAATGATGAGAGAGAATCATTGATTGGGTGTCTCCTGCAAGCCCCCTACTGGAGATTGAGCCTGCAACCTGGGCATCTCCCCTGACTGGGAATTGAGCCAGTGACTTCCTGGTTTACAGGTTGACATTCAACCACTGAGCAACACCAGCCGGGCTATAGTACACATTTTAAAATAACCTAAATCCACCTTCAAATAACATTTTACAGGTCCATTCATGCTGTTACAAATGGTAAGAGTTCTTTGTTTTTTTACAGCTGCATAGTATTTCATTGTGTTGAGTTTTTAATCCAATTATTTGCTGATGGGCAGGACGTGGAGAGCATTATGCTAATCGAAATAAGCCAGTCAGAGAAAGATAAGTATCACATAATTTCACTCAAATGTGGTATCTAATGAACAACATAAGCTGATGAACAAAAATAGATTTAGAGACATAGAAGCATTGAACAACTGTTAAACCTCAGAGGGAAGGCAGTGGAGAGTGGGTAGGTAGGAAGAGATGAACCTGTATGCTTATATGCATACCCCATAGACATAGACCATAGGGTGGTGAAGGCGTGGGGTGGTGGGCAGGGGTGGGCTGGAAGAGGTCAAGGGGGGAAAAGGGACATATGTAATACTTTAAACAATAAAGATTAAAAACAATTACACTTCACATGTGGTGCAGGTGATTTAAAGCAGAGGAATCTTAATTCTTTTCATCTCTTATGGCATTAATGTCACTCACTTTATCTATAAGCTATAATCATCTAATTCATTGTTACTATTACTACTTTAAATGGTTACATTGTAGGTCAATTAAGAATAGGAAAACTAAAAGATTCTATTTTGCCTTATCTATTCCTTCTCTAGTGCTTTTGTTCTATATGTAGATTCAAATTTCTGATGTACAACATTTTCCTCCTGCATAAAGAAATTTCTTTAAATATCTATCTATATATATGTTATCAATATATGTATTATTGATTTCAGAGAGGAAGGGAGAGGGAGAGAGAGATAGAAACATCAATGATGAGAGAGAATCATTGATCAGCTGCCTCCTGCTCGACCCCTACTGGGGATTGACCATGCAACCTGTGCATGTGCCCTTGACCAGAATTGAACCCGGGACCCTTCAGTCTGCAGGTCAATGCTCTGTCCACTGAGCCAAACCGACTAGGGCAGTGGTTCTCAACCTTCCTAATGCCGCTACCCTTTAATACAGTTGTTCATGTTGTGGTGACCCCCAACCATAAAATTATTTTCATTGCTACTTCATAACTGTAATTTTGCTACTGTTATGAATCGTAATGTAAATATCTGATATGCAGGATGTATTTTCATTGTTACAAATTGAACATAATTAAAGCATAGTGATTAATCACAAAAGAAATATGTAATTATATATGTGTTTTCCGATGGTCTTAGGCGACCCCTGTGAAAGGGTCGTTCGACCCCCAAAGGGGTCGCGACCCACAGGTTGAGAACCGTTGGACTAGGGTGTGATGAGCTTCTTTTAACATTTCTTGCAAATTAAATCGGTTGAAAATGAATTCCCTCAGGTTTTGTTTGTGTAAGAAAATCTTTAATTCTTTCACTTTGAACAGTACTTTTACTGGATATATAATTCTAGATGGATGGATTTCTTTTCCTTTTTCAGCACTTTATAAATATTCCACTCCACTCTCTTCCTGCTTGCACGGTTTTGATAAGTCCTGTATATTTTTACCCTTGTTCCTTTATAGGCAAGTTGTTTTCCTCTGGTTTCTCTTCTGTTCAAGAGAATTTGCTTTTCAGTGGGGGAAGTTTCTATTGACCTGTCTTCAGGCTCATTGATTCTTTCTTTGACTGTGTCAAGTCTATTAATGAGACCATCAAAGATATTCATTTATCTTCAGTGGTTAGGATTTCTAGCATTTCCTTATTTTAAAATATGTGTTTTTGGTTTTATTTTACTTTAGAGGGAGAGCTATAGAGAGATAGAAACATTGATGAGAGAGAGACATCTATTGGCTGCTTCCTGCATTCCCTTTACTGGGGATCAAGCCTGCAACCTGAGCATGTGCTGTGACCAGGAATTGAACTGGGGACCTCTTGGTTCATGAGTCAAAGCTCAATGACTTAGCCACACCGTCCTCAATTCTTTGAGGTTAGGAATCACAGATGGTGTATAATTAAAAGTACGTGCCTCGAAGTGCTTTTAATCACATACCTTACATGGAAATTCATCTTGACCACAAACTATCCAGATGTTTCTGGGAAAGGTACTGAGTATCCCTGTCCTCTACACAATTGATGTAATAAAAATACCTAACTAAAGAGTGGTTATAAAGATTAACTGAAGTAATACATGTGTCCTCCAAGGTTATAAAACTATATAATATTATTAAGAATGATCAGAACCAATACCCACTATGTATTTATCATGCCATACAATAACCTATAAATTTTATGCAACTTATTTCATGATTATGATCCTTGAGACTGATGTACAAGATCACATTGCTGTATTTTTAACTGCATAATTCAAAAAAACTATAAAAATTGTTTTTTAAAAGTCATTTTACATCAAAGCTTGACCTGATCTAAATTTATTTGGGGGCAAAAATTGACCTGAAGTGACATGAGTCTCTATGCCATCTGTCTCTTGTGTCACAACAAATAATGTAATTGTTATTATATTAGTGCAGCCCAATCTCCTTAGTGGTGATTTTTATGCAACATATTTATTCCAAAATCCTGAAATGGAATTCTGAAATACATCTGGCTTCAAAGTGACATGGCCCTGTGTGAGTATTTACTTTTCCCTCTGAACTTTACCCACTAGCTTTATGCTTTGCTGATTAAGGTAATGAGTAGAGATTTGCAGAGCTCAAAATGAGAAATCGAGATATCTATATTAGGAAATGACAAACTAAACAAATCCAAAAGTTGGAGAAAAGGGCTTGAGAGAAAAAGGTTAGAGTTGTTGAGAGAAGTTGAATTTTGGAGGGAGCAGTTGTAGGATGAATAGGAGTTTGGTCAGACAGCCACATAAATGACATTTTTTTGGAATTTCTGGGTGTTACACTATGCAGAAACTTCAGTATTGACCTATGCTGTTTGAAAGCTTTGGTGAAGATCAATTTCTGCTTTTAGTTCTTTTTCTTCCTTTCATTTTTTAAATGGAACTGAACTTAACTTAGCCAAGTTTTATTTGGCTTACTCTTCAGGCTATAATCTTCTTGAACACCTAGGACAATCAATCTCTCACACACAACTGAAGCTTAATAAATGTCTTTGAATTAAATTATAATAATCCTTTTAGCATGAATGTTTTGTGGAAATATTTAGTAAAAAAGCAGTACATGATATACAAAAGGAGCAGAAAGTTTTGTAACTTTGCTTCAAGCTCTTTATTTGCTATTAATAACTATATAATAGAAGGGGATTTTGTTGGCTTACTGGGTCTCAAGTGCAGAGAATTAGGTTAACCAGTCCTAACAGTTGATGGCACATAATCATGACAAATATTTTAAAGTTATTTATTTCCCCCTTTTATTCCTGACCCCCTATTTCATGAAACTTCTCCCTACCTCACACTCTATTATGCTTAAAATGTGTCCAAAGTTATGCTTGTAATATTTGTAATAGTGTTGTGTATTTATCTGTGTGTGTTTTTAAATTTATTTATATGAGTAGTATTGTGACACAGGCTACATTTTCATTGTGTTTTTTCTTTTCTTTATCATATTATTTTTAAGATTATCCATGTGGCTGTATGTAGGTGTTGGGCATTAGGATTAAAAAAATCTACATTAGTTTTTTATTCATTTATTCATCCAAAACTATGCATTAGTATCAAGGCACAATAATGACATAGTTTTTGGCCTCTGGAAATATATATATAAATAACTATATATGAAAATTTTTTAATTTAAAAAAATATATTTTATTGATTTCAGAGATGGAAGGGAGAGGGAGAGATAGAAACATCCACGATGAGAAACAGTCATTGATCGACTGCCTCCTATATGCCCCATACTGGGGATCAAGCCCACAACCCAGAATTGAACTGGGACCTCCTGGTTTATAGGTCGACGCTCAACCACTGAGCCATGCCAACTAGGCAATTTTTAATTTTGTTTTACTAATTTCAATTTCACTAAAGGGTTAGAAGCTGTTGATAAAATGGCTTCTTTTCCCTCTTATGGTATAAGAAAATATTCCCCACAAAATACAGGTTGCTGTTTCTTTGTGACTTTTTAAATATAGGATTTTTTTTATAGCTATGTTCTGTTGTATACCCAATGCCATATAGTAGTCTTATAAATGCTTTTTCCCAGTGATAACCTTTGCCTCATAAAGATTAGTTCAGTTTATACTCCTGTCAACAGTGTACAAGTGTTCCCAGCTTCCCACATCCTCAACAATCTTGAAGGTTCCTCACCTGTCTAGTTTTTGCCAGTCCATCTATATGTATGAAAGCCTAAGCGACCATCTGACCATCCAACCAGTAGCTATGACGTGCAATGACCACCAGGGGGCAGATGCCCCAACCAGCAGCTATGACACACACTGACCACCAAGGGGCAGACGTTCAATGCAGGAGCTGCCAAGCTGCGGTGACTTGGCAGCTGCAGTTCTTGGGTAATGCACCTGGAACCAGAGAGGAGGGAGCCTGATTCCGGGGTGCGTCACCCAAGTACTGCCCTCTTGTAATCCAGGACCCCTTGGGGGATGTCAGAGAGCTGATTTTGGCCCCATCCCAACAGGCCAGGCCAAGGGACCCCACCAGTGCACGAATCTGTGCACTGGGCCTCTAGTTTGATATAAAATCCTATCTTTTTGTTTTAATTTGCATTTCTTACTAGTTGTCAGTGAGTTTAAACATCTTTTTATAATAAACTCATTATCAATTTGGGTTTCTCTTTCTGCAGCTTTTCTTTCCTAAATACTTGGTCCATTTTCTCTTGGAGTCCTTAACATTGTTATGGATTTGAAGACATCCCTAGTATATTATAGATAATAATCCCCTTCATCAATTTCAGATGCTAAATGTATCTTCTCTTGAGCTGTCATCTTTCTTCTTAGCTTTGTATATTATGTTCTTCATTGAACACAATATATTAATTTCCTTGTTTATGCCTTGTATTTTTGGTTTTTACTTTTTAAGTCATATTTAAATCATACTTTTGAAACCTCAAATCAAAAAGATTATTGGCTAGTTGCTTAATGATTCTAATTGTGGTGCTTTCATTTGGAAAATCTAAATTTAGCCTATGTGTTTGGCTTTTTTCAAAGTTGGATTTCTAGAAAAAAATCTACATAACTTTATAATTAATCAGAACTGAGAATGTAGTTAAATAAAATAATGTATGTAAAGTATCTCTAATCCTTGTCCCTCAGGAGGCATATACTAAATAATAGTTGTTATTATTACTATGAAAAGATGTATTAGCAAGAAAGAGCTTAAAAAAAGGACAATGTGGGCTCATAAAAATTTATGGGTATGATTTAGAGGTGGACATTTAATTTTTGTTTTATCTTGTACAATTAAACATGGAATATATTTATTTTCTCTTTTAAAGACGTCTAAGTAAAGGATGCCACAAAATACAAATAGCATCACTACAGAGCCAACTATTTAACAATAACGAGATTGACAGTGCAGTGGTGATTTTACATTCTCAATAAGCAGATAAAAAGATTCAAGGAGTTTGGTGTTTATAAAAGAGTTGATTCAAAGTGCCCCTTTGGTGGGCAATCTGACTTTTAGCAGCCATTTCTACTTATCTGATAGAAGACTTTGGAATCTCCCATGGCTTTGAATGATGACAATTTTAAAATATTTTATTTTATTTTTGCCAGAAATGTCCTGGGGAGGTGTAAGGAGGGCCACATATAAATGACTGTCTTATTTATAGGAAGAACATTTTTCTAAGTGGGATACAGAAAGTGTAACTCTTGAATTGTTATACACAGGCCATAAACATAAAGTATTCTCAATCCTAGCCTCTTCGTTATTCCTTAAAATATAATTGATTCTACCTAGCAGATAACCTACTTTCCTGAAGAGAGACACATACTCCTTTGGTCTGCTTTGTCTGTATTACCCATTTAACAGGCTAGTATTTACTGGCAGGAATCATGGGCTCTCTTACTCATTCTATTCACCAAAATACCTAATATTTCACCTTATAGCCCATAGGTATTCAAAAATGTTTGCTGACTTTTGGATGATCTAAGCTCTACTGTGGTAGTAGTCTAACTATGGTCAAGGTCATGTTATTATAGGGATGTTAGTAACACCAGAGAACTGTGAGTGCCCAGATCTAGTGAACAAAACCCTAGTGCCCTGTTTGGATTCTTGCAATGAAAACGAAGTCTTGTTTTATGTTTGTTTGTTTGTTTGTTTGTTTTTTCTTTTCTCTACACTTCTATCCACATGTACCTGCTTGCACCTTGTGATGCTACAAGTGTGTTTTATCCCCTAAACTCTACATGTGATGGGTGGTTTACAAGGGCTGGGGAGATGCACTGAACAAAACTCCCTCAAGTGTTATTGGCAGTCAGCTCTTCCCATTTCCCAGATCAGTCTGCCCTTCCCATCAAATCTGCAGCTGCTGACTGCAGGGCCTGTCACCAGCACCAGTTCTGCCTCTTCATCACACAGTCAGCATGGGTTTTCTGCTCAATCAAACTTACCCCGATATGCAAATGTTCCATTGGAGTGGTCTGGCTGCTGCCGCTGCTATTTCCCAGCTATTAACATAGACATTACAGCGCTCCAACCACTCAAGGACTACAGCAACACAGCCATCCTGGACGGCAGCCACTTCAGGGAGATCTCAGACAGATGGCTGTTTGCAGAGGGCAGGGAATTTAACAGCAGTGCCTCTCCACACTGTGATGATGAATTTCCACCTCAAAGGAAGTAATGGGCATTAATCCCCTTGAGATTTCACGATACTCATTCTATGTCTTTCTACCCATATCCCATTTCTCACCCTTGCAAACAGCTGCAGATGCCAGCATTTCAGATGCCTGAGAAGAGGGAGCTCCTATGATTACCAACAAAGTATTGTATATATCCTGGGAGAAGGACTTTTCCAAGGAGACACCCAGCTCCTGCAGACAGCAGGTGTGTGAGTCTACAAGTCTTAGTTTTGTCATCTGTAAAATGGAGATGATAGTATTTAAACCACCAAGTTTTGGGGAGAACTAAATGAGGTGTATCTGTGTAGAGTATTCCTGGCCCTCAATAGGTGCTTGATAAATGTGAGCTGCAGCAGGGAGTCTCTTTCCTTCCTTTCTTTCCTTCCTTCCTTCCTTCCTTCCTTCCTTCCTTCCTTCCTTCCTTCCTTCCTCCCTTCCTTCCTTCCTTCCTTCCTTCCTTCCTCTTCTTTCCCCTCCCCCCTTTTTCTCTTTATCTTTAATGACTCCTTCTTCCAGGAATTTCTGGGTGTAATTTTCCAGTAATTCTTAAAGCATCAGATACAGCTTCTTTTTAGTTTTTTTCTTCTTCTTAAGTAAAATCATACTTAAGTATCCCATATGCAGAGAGAAGAACCCAAGTCTTAAATTTATAGTTTAATGAACTTTGAAAGTGAACAAGCCTGTGTACCAATAGCCAGATCTAAAGGAGACAGCTACCAGCATCTTCAGAGCCCCTTTCATCCCCTTCCAAGTCCTGTAAGATTTTGAAGGAAAGTAGGGAGCCAGAATATACTTAGCAGATTCAAAGGATCTTGAGAAACTTTGTACCAGGGCCAAATGATATATATTGTACACAAATGAATGTTCTTCCCGAAGAAGAACTCTAGAGCCACAATTTCCCCAACCTGTGCCTAGCTCTGCCTCAGTGCTCATGAACAGCAGTGTTTCAACAATTGAGCCCAGGACTTCCACCATAGATTTCTGACTTTCCAGAGTCAACATTATTGTCTGTGTTTAAAAGATGACTCTCTCCCTTACATCTTTCTACAAGCTATTCCATAAATTGTCTCTCAGTAATGCAGGATTCATCCTTCAAGAGGCAAGATAATTCCCCACTGGCTAAAGCTGTTGGCCTAATGGCATTCATTAGACATGGATTCTGATGTGACACTGTTAAATGATTCAGAAAAATTAAAAATCTCTAACGATCAGGACTTACTTGTGAAGACAACCATAGATTTGTATTTTGTGTAAATTCTTATTGGTGTAATCCAGGGGTGGGCAAACTTTTTGACTCGAGGGCCACAATGGGTTCTTAAACTGGACCGGAGGGCCGGAACAAAAGCATGGATGGAGTGTTTGTATGAACTAATATAAATTCAAAGTAAACATCATTACATAAAAGGGTATGGTCTTTTTTTTTTTTTTTTTAGTTTTATTCATTTCAAATGGGCCAGATCCGGCCCGCGGGCCGTAGTTTGCCCACGGCTGGTGTAATCCTAATCTTTCAGTCCAATTTAAGGTATAATCAATAAGAGTGATTTGAACTTTACTTATTACTACAGCACATACATAATTACCAGTTTGTTTTCAAATAAAGGTACTTCAGAAGATAAGTCTGAGTGCTCTAAAATTATCATGTCAATTATTTACATGTAATTGAAGATTTAGTGTTTAAAATTACATATTACTTTAATATTCATGCTATATTTTAGATATTCCTAAAAATCATTTTTCCCTTTATGAGGATAAATATACTTAAATTTACAATAAATTCCCTGACTTATTACAACCTGTATGTTACTTAGATTTCTTATTTAATTGACCTTAAAATAATAAAAATATGGGAACTCTATGTTATTAGAAGAGAAACATAAGAAGGCAGAAAAATGGAAATAAATACTAGCCGTTTTTCAATGAAGGGTTCTTAAGATGTAATCTCATGTAAGTAGAGTAGACCATTGCAGAAATTAGGGGTGCTAACTTCACACACAATAAAACATCTGAGTATAACTTTTGATTCCCCAAAAACTTAATCACTAATAGCGCGCTGTTGACTGAAGCCTTACCTATTGATAATATAAACAGTAGATTAATATATATTTTGTATGTTACTCTTATAACAAAGTAAACTAGGAAAAATAAAATCATAAGGAAAAGAAAACACATTATAATATTTTACTGTATTTATTAATACTGTAACTTTACATCATCTGGTTACAAGATGAATTATCTATCTGTTAATACCAACATCAATACCTACATCAATACCTACAAACACTTTAGACCTTAAATGTATTTCTAACATTAGACACAAAAATGAAAATATTATTTGTAAAAAAACCACTTATTTACTAGTACAGGTATAACAATTCATGCATTGATAACTAAGAAGCAGCAAACTCATTGTGGTACCCTGGTATAATTGATACAATTACTTCATGGTATAAGAAAATCTCCAAATGTTTTTCCAATATATTTACTGAAAAAAATCCAAATATAAGTGGACCCACACAGTTCAAAACCATGTTATACATTGGTCAACTGTATGTAAAAAATAATCTGTTAAAAATCATAAAAGTCTCAATGTCCTCATTTTGTTAGCAGTGAAATGACACCAGATAATAGACTTTGGTCCTTGAGTTTGACTAAGAAAATAATTCAGAGCCAAGGAACTCAAATACAAGCAGAATTTCATTTAGAATGTCACAGGGTAGAAGAAGAAAGCCATGGAAGAATTGAGCCAGCTAGGCTGCATGGACTCAGGAAACAAGTTATAGAGGTTAATGAAGGGCCCCTGGGGCTTAGGAGAAAGAAAGGCAACGGAAATGTGCCTGGAGGAAGGAGAGGGGAAAGGCCTGGGCATGCTAAAGAGAGAGAGCAAGGGTGCCCAGGGAAAGAAGGGGCTGGGGAAAGGTCTGCTTGTGCTCTAGAGCTAGTGCACACTGGGTCCTTCATCTTAAGGGCTTTTATCTGGTTTCCAGAGGTGGGGATTTTAGGGGAGGTCTTAGGGGATGGTCATCAGCTTTCCGGGTTTGTCCTTGTAGTCTCCACTGATTGGATTGCAGGAGGGGAGGAGGTCATTAGTTATTGCATCTGGTCCGGATGTGAACTGTGGCATTGCTTTGTCTTGTTTTGCTGCTTCCCTGGGCCTGGTGCTGAAACACAACTTAGTCTTAGATGTTATCTTTAGTTTGACCAAAACTCTGTCTCTGTGGTCAACTTTGTTCATAAGATTGTTTGATGCAGTCCATAAATTCATTGTCCTGAGGGCTTAATGTTTAAGGGAGAGGTTGTGTAAGAGTTTGTATGGGAATAATATTAGGCTATTCTCTGGCCCCCTATAAGGGGTCTACCACATGACTAGCTATATGAAAGATTAGGGGGACTACGTGAATGAAGGTCAACCTGAGGGTGAGATCCCACCTTATAATACCTGTGTTCTCAGTTTTGTGAGTTGCTAGGCACTAGGGCTTTCCATCCTGGTGACTGTCTGTACCTGCCTGGCCTATTGCTCTTACTCTGCTTATGTTTCTCTGACTGCCTACTATATCAGTTTCTGTACTTCAACTTTTAAAATTCAAATGCACCTGTGTTCCTTCACACTTTGCAATTCTAGGATTTTCTGGATTTGTTTTATGTCACAATAACAAACATGTTAACTTTCAGATAAGTCCCAAAGCAAACTGAATAAACAAAAGGAGCTGCTTTATTGGGGTTGAGAAGAGACCTCAGGGTTCCCCACCAGGGGAACCTGACCACCAGGGAGTACTTGACATTAAAAGGAGACTTACTCAAAATGGAAATCAACCAAGTATTCATCAAGAAACCTAGAGAGGTAATGGGGCATCAGAAATTCCCTAAAGGTGCAGAGACCCCCCACCACCTACTGGTCATGTGCATAACACCATGCAAGAGCCTGGAGAGAGGGGAGGAAGCAGCCCGGAAGCCTCCTCTCAGACTTGAACCACCAAATCCACGTCAAGATTCTCACTCTTACATCTGACTTCAGGCATTGCCCCTGAAACAGTGTTCAAGGGCCTCTCACGGGGAGCTGGACATTGCCCTTTCCAGAAATTCCTTCACCTGGACACATGTGTTCTCCAGTGACTGAAACACAACTCAAACTCCCTCATGCAAAAAGGGTAATGCATTATTTCTTGTAACTAAAGTCAAGAGCAGAACTGGACTGCAAGACAATGAGCCATAAACGTGATGCCCTCTGAAGCTCTCTCTTCCCCATACTTTTCTTTCTTTTTCTCTCTGTCTCCATTTCTCTTGATTCACTTTTCTTTTCTGTATTGAGAGTTATTCTCTCAGGTCTGTTTTTTGTTTGTTTGTTTGTTTGTTTGTTTGTTTTTTTCACAAGGCTAGAACCATGGGGGCTGGCAGTTCCCAGGTATGCATCTTCAACTGAATGCTGAGCAGACTGCCTTTCTTCTCTTAGTTCTATTACACTGCCTTCAAGATTATTGCATTTTGTAGAATGAAAATTTAAAAAATATATAAATATTTTGGAAATAAAAGAATTTCCATCTTATTGCTTTCTCAGAAGAGATATGAAAAACAAAATTAACAATCTTTTTTTTACTAATACCATCATTTCATTACACAGAGGGATGTTTTAAATTGAAAAAGGGAGAGTTATACAATCTCAAAATAAAGGAAAATTCTTTAAATTGAAAGTATTTAGTTTTATGAAAACTTTATTACATTGCTCTTATGTTCTCCATTTCACCCATGAATTCATTATCATTGACCAGCACCAATCCTTGGAAATTATTTTTCAAAGATACAGAGAGATACAAAACAACTGTTGCAGGGACCTGTAGTGTGAATATATTTCTCTCTCCACACAATCTTGTTTTTAGTTTCTCATCTTTCCCACTGCCCACTCTTCTCAACTCAATTATTTTACCAGAGACCAAAGCAAAAAGATAGGTTCATTGAATGCAAGAAATCAAGGGGAAAGGCGAGAAAGGAAAAACTATTGGGTAAAGATATACTCTTTGGTAAAGTCATTTATGGGAAAGGTGTGAAGCTTGAAAGGGATCAAGATATGACACCTCACAATAAGCCACGTTGACATCAGACTTATTTTGAGCTGAAAACATTTGAGTTCCCAAAACGCTTTATCTGTCTAAAAGCAGAGCCTACCAAAAGAGCTCAATAGTCATAACCCCCCTGTTCTAAAGCAGATCATAGAATAGCAGGTGCTGGAAGGACTCTCTGACCTCCCCTCTTCCCTGAAACAGGTCAGAAGACCCCAATGGGAGATGCTCTCCAATAACCACAGGAAAGGGGTGTCCTATCCCCAGAGGAATCAGAAAGAACAGGCCTTGCAGTTTACCCCAGTTTACTTTTCACTTATACTTTTTGTCCTGTAATGGTTTTCCACTCTTCGTCAAATCTAGAATAAAAATGCGCAGACTTAACTGTTTCATTGGGTCTTTAATTTCCGTATGAAGGCTCCTGTATAAAACTTGCATTTCATATATTTGCATGCTTTTCTCCTGTTAATCTGTCTTTGTCATCCCCTCTGGACTATACTTTTAAATCTTTTCCTCTCTTTGGATCTGCTTCAAAACATAAAAACGCAGACTACACCACTAAATGTTTGCTTTTGGCACCCATTCAAGGTTACAATATTACTTTTGAGTTTCAAATATTCATGT
This sequence comes from Myotis lucifugus, assembly GCF_000147115.1. Lineage (NCBI taxonomy): Eukaryota > Metazoa > Chordata > Mammalia > Chiroptera > Vespertilionidae > Myotis > Myotis lucifugus. Next base: position 742,593 of record NW_005871212.1, on the reverse strand, counting down.
AAGAATGAGCATGATAATTTGCTGGTATTGTTTTCTAATTGCATGTTACCCATCCCTTCCCAATATTCATAATAATGAAGTCTTGAAACTAAAAGTTTTTCTCCACCACTAAAGAGCAAACTGCTACACTGAAATATTCAGTTATTCATCAACAAGCCAAACTTTCAAATTAGCATTTGCATTAGTGAATGACTCTGATATAATATAAAATTAATCCTTTATAAATTTATACAGGCTACCTCAAACTCTTACTGTAATAGAGTTCTTTATGAAAATACACCTAATTACATCTTTGAGGGAGAGTGGTACATCATGACCTAGACATCAATGTTTTAAAAATTATGTAAAATTGTATTTTCTAACAGGAAAAAAAATTTAAAAAACACCCAAAAAACAAACAAACAAAAAAACACCCAAGAAAACAACAACACTAAAATGATATACATAATTTCAGTCTTCAACAATATCTGATACAAATTTCCATCAATTACTTGAAGTCATTTTGGGTAGAAAAAAAAGTATTTTCCAAGGCAATGCAGCCTTTACTCAAACCTGGAGTTAAAATTTTTCTCTTTAAAAAAATTCCATCATATTCATTTCACTTCCTCAAGCATTTATTACAGAGACTCAATTAACAGTAAAGTTAATTACAAACTATAAAATTGCTAATTGAGACAAATTACACATGATGGCTTTGTAATTTGGGCAAATGACAGGTTGAAATGGATGTCTGACCTACAAACTTATGTTATCCGTGATATTTGTCTTTTTAACAAAAATTTCAAAAAGATGTGTTAAAATACATGAGCAGAAGCTACTATAATATATTACAGCACAAAATTTAGTAACAAGTCTCCAATCTAGACTTTGTTGCTTTAAATTTTAGAAGTCATTGAACTTTGTTAAACTCATCATACAATCTTGTGATATATAGAGTCAAGATATATTGTTCAAATGGTTTCTATCATGTTTGCTATTGACCTCTTATTATTATAGTAACCGTCAGTCATTTGTTCTAGTGAAGACCTATCTATGCTAGCAGTTTAAATTAAATGCTAAGAGAAGATAAAGCTTTTTGGAGTCTTTTTCTTGGTGAACACTAACTTCTCTCATTCTCCAAGTATGAAATGACACAAATTCATTGCAGAAAGCCTAATGGATAAGAAGAAAAGCAAAAATCACTGGTAATTCTACCACCCAGAGATACTCACTTGAAGAGATTGGTGCTTCTCTGTCTACCTTTTTTTTTAAGTTCTGATAACCCATTATCATGGGAACAGCCTCTGTCTACCTTTTTTATTTGCATATTTGGCAAGGGGGGGTGCTGAGGGGACACCTACAATAATGTCAACATTGACAATTTTTAATAAAGATAAATAAATAAACATAAAGTGTTTACTTGCAACAAAATCCTATCATACCATACATAGAATTTAATAATTACTTCCATAATATTTAGACATATTGGGAACACAATTCTTTGCCTAAATTCAACAATATATTTTTTATTACTGCTCATATTTGGTGTTATTGAATACATGTAAAACTTACATTAAATAAATTTGTATGCATTTCCTTTGTAATCATAATTATATAGTGTATATATATATATATATATATATATATATATATA